>NC_057805.1:80296006-80504835 GCF_018294505.1 Triticum aestivum
GGCAAAGCGCTCTTTGCCGTCTGCCGCGGACGGCAAAGAAGCCACGTGGCAGCCAACTGTGCTTCCTGGGAGCTGACCCATTTGGTCAGTTTGCCTACAGTGGCAGACGGCAAAGACTTTGCCGTCCGTGGCAGACGGCAAAGAGCCTGTACTTTGCCATCAGTGGCAGACGGCAAAGAACCTGCCATCTAGTGACATGTAGATGACATCATAAGGCGGACGACAAAGACCAAAGGCTCTTTGCCGTCTGCGGCGGACGGCAAAGGTCTGCCGTTAGCCACTTAACGAACTGACAGCGCAATTTTTGCCGTCCGCCCTCTTTGCCGTCTGCCGCAGACGGCAAAGAGACTTTGCCGTCCGCCGCCAGGAAGCGAACGGCAAAGCAGCTGTTTACCGTAGCCTTCTTTGCCCGAGCCTTTTGCCGTCCGCGGCTGACGGCAAAGGTCTTTGCCGTCCGCCTTTCGAGCCTTTGCCGTCCGCCAGGGCAGACGGCAAAGTAGCTGTTTCCTGTAGTGTTCTGCCAATGCGGATACCGCTGCTTGGACTCAATGAGTACTTCGCTGACATAATAAACCGGCCGCTGAACCGGATGCTCCTTACCCCCCTCCTTGCGCTCCACCACCACAGCCACACTGACGGCTCGTGTGTTAGCCGCCACATATAACAATAAAGGCTCTTTGTCAATCGGAGCAGCAAGGACTGGGGGCTCTGCCAGCTATTTCTTCAAATCCTCAAAAGCAGTATTAGCTGCATCATTCCAGACAAAGTCATCAGTTTTCTTCATCAACTGATATAATGGCATAGCCTTCTCCCCCAAACGGCTTATAAAACGGCTTAAAGCAGCAATGCGACCCGCCAGGCGCTGGACGTCGTTTATACACGCCGGCTTAGCCAGGGAGGTGATGGCCTTGATCTTCTCCGGGTTAGCTTCAATGCCTCTGTCAGAAACCAAGAAACCCAAGAGCTTGCCTGCAGGAACACCAAAAACACACTTGGCCGGGTTAAGCATCATCTTGTAGACCCAGAGATTATCAAAGGTTTCCCTCAGATCATCTATCAGGGTTTCCTCCTTCCTGGATTTAACCACAATATCATCCACATAAGCATGAACATTGCGCCCAATCTGGTTATGAAGACAGTTCTGCACGCAACGCTGATAAGTCGCCTGTGCACTCTTGTGTCCAAAGGGCATGGACACATAGCAGAAGGCTCCAAAGGGAGTGATGAACGCCGTCTTCTCCTGGTCCTTAACTGCCATTTTAATCTGATGATATCCGGAATAAGCATCCAAGAAACTTAAGCGCTCACAACCTGCCGTAGCATCAATAATTTGATCAATACGGGGAAGGGCAAAAGGATCAGCCGAACACGCCTTGTTTAAGTCCGTGTAGTCCACACACATCCGCCAAGTGCCGTTCTTCTTGAGTCCGAGCACCGGGTTAGCTAACCACTCTGGGTGAAAAACTTCAACAATAAATCCAGCCGCCAAGAGCCGGGCCACCTCTTCACCAATAGCTTTCCGCCTCTCTTCATTAAACCGCCGAAGGAATTGCCTGACCGGCTTAAATTTCGGATCAACATTGAGAGTGTGCTCAGCGAGTTCTCTAGGTACACCTGGCATGTCAGAAGGCTTCCATGCAAAAATGTCCCTATTCTCACGGATGAACTCGATGAGCGCGCTTTCCTATTTTGGATCCAGATTGGCACTGATGCTAAACTGCTGAGATGAATCCCCTGGAACGAAATCAACAAGTTTAGTCTCATCAGCCAACTTAAATTTCATTGCCGGCTCATGCTCCGTAGTCGGCTTTTTCAGAGAGGTCATATCTGTTGGGTCAACATTGTCTTTGTAAAATTTTAACTCCTCTGTTGCACAAACAGATTCTACATAAGCTGCATCGCCTTCCTCACACTCCAAGGCCACCTTCCGACTGCCATGAACCGTAATGTTCCCATTGAGACCCGGCATCTTGAGCTGCAGATATACGTAACATGGTCGTGCCATGAACTTGGCGTAAGCCGGCCGCCCAAATATGGCATGGTACGGACTTCTTATTTTGACCACCTCAAAGGTCAATTTTTCCACCCTGTAGTTGTGCTCGTCTCCAAAGGCCACTTCCAACTCGATCTTGCCGACTAGATAATCCTACTTACCAGGTACTACACCATGGAAAATAGTGTTTGACTGGCTGAGGTTCTTATCAATCAACCCCATACGACGGAAAGTCTCATAATAGAGGATGTTGATGCTGCTGCCTCCATCCATGAGCACCTTAGTGAACTTATATCCTCCCACCTGAGGAGCCACTACCAAGGCCAAGTGACCCGGATTATCTACCCGGGGAGGGTGATCCTCCCTACTCCATACTATAGGCTGCTCAGACCACCGTAAATATCGTGGAACCGCCGGCTCAACAGCATTCACAGCCCTCTTATGAAGCTTCTGATCTCGCTTACACAGACTGGTGGTAAACACATGATACTGTCCACCGCTAAGCTGCTTTGGATTGGTCTGATAACCCCCTGCTGCTGTTGATGACCCTGGCCAGACTACTGATTAAAGCCCCCTTCACTGTTTTGAGGATTAGAATTTGAGCCGCCGCCCGGGCCATGAAAGCCGCCGGCGCCTGAGCCACCGCCCAGGCCGTTGTTGCCGTTAAAGGCGTTGGAATTCTTAAAGGCCTTCATGATTGCACAATCCTTCCATAGATGTGTAGCTGGCTTCTCTCTAGATCCATGCCTTGGACAAGGCTCATTCAACAGCTGCTCCAGCGTCGGGCCTGACCCGCCGGCTCGGGGAGGGGGCCTCCCCTTGCGTCGCTGGTTATTACCCTATGAGCTGGCATTGGCTACGAACTCTAGGCTGCCATCGGCCTTGCGCTTGCCACCTCCTTGGTTCCCCGGGTTATGCTGAGGACCCTTGCCATTGCCGTTCTTTTTTCCCTTCCCTGTCCTTTCATCATCTGAAGCGGGGTCCTTGGTACCATCAGAATCGGCGTATTTGACGAGAGCCGCCATCAGTGTACCCATATCATTGCAGTCGCGCTTAAGCCGCCCGAGTTTCATCTTCAGGGGCACGAAACGACAATTCTGTTCCAACATTAAGACTACAGAGCCGGCATCCATCTTATCAGAGGAATGTATTATCTCCTTAACCCGGCGAACCCAATGTGTCGTAGACTCACCCTCCTGCTGCTTACAGTTAGTCAAATCCACAATTGACATAGACTGCCTGCAGGTATCCTTGAAGTTTTGGATGAACCAGGCTTTCAGCTCAGCCCAAGACCCGATGGAATTCGGTGGTAGCCCTTTCAACCAAGTGCAGGCAGTCCCATCTAACATCATGGTGAAGTACTTGGCCATTGCCGCTTCACTGACCTCCAGCAGTTCCATGACCATCTCGTAACTTTCGATCCAGGCTGCGTGTTGTAAGTCAGCCGTGTAATTAGGCACCTTCCTAGGGCCTTTGAAGTCCTTTGGTAGACGCTCATTGCGGAGAGCTGGCACTAAACAAGGGACACCTCCAGTCCTGGTAGGGATGCCCACGTCGACGGAAGTCGTCGGATAAGCCTGGGGAGTCTGGTAAGCCGTCAACTGAGGCACCTACTCTGCCTCTTGCCGCGCTCTATCTTGGTCTGCTGCGTGAAAGGCTCCGTTATAAGCCGGGCCATGGCCAGGGGGCGGGTCATGGCGTTGGACGTTACTTGAGCCGGTCGCTGAGACCATGTGTCTTCTGTAACTCGGGCTCCGGCCTGGACGAGGGGTCGAGTGGATCCTGTCCCGGCTGTAGGAGTACGCCTCTTGCTGCACCAGTGCTGTCTGAAGGAGTTCCCTGACCCGACGGGTTTCAACAGCCGTCGGAGAGTCGCCGTCAATTGGGAGCGCCGCCAGCCACGCTGTAGCGGCTACCATGTTCTCCAGCGGGTTAGCATAATGACCCGGTGGTATTGGCACATACTGAGGCGGGGTAGGGCTCACCCGGGGAGGCCCCATTACTTGTGGCTGAACGGGGTTCCCAGACCCGGGCACTATGATCCCTAGCGGGTTACTGGACCCTGCACCTGGCGTGTTGAAGAGGTTTCGGGGATCGTAAACCGGAGGGAGTTGAGATTGGGCCATTTGATGCCTCCTTCTCATGACCTCATTGGACGCGTTCTGATCCATCGTGAGCCGGAAGGACTGCGCCTGGATCAACTGAGTTTGGGCGTCGAGAGCCGCCCTCTCCGCAGCCATCCTGATCCCTTCCGCTGCTAGATCCTCCTTAGCTTTCACTAGATCTAACTTTAACTGCGCCACCTCCACATCATGCTCAGCTTGATCCGCCGGGTCAACCGCGGCGGTCAACAGGGCCGTCATCTTGTCCGTGAGATCCATCAGCACCTGAGCCGGCGAGGGCACCGGGTTTCCCGCTCCAGCAGCAGGGTTCTGAACAGGCTGCGCACCGGCCATGAAGATTCCAACCCGGCTTGGCGGCTCAAACGGGTCCGGAATACTGTCACCATCGGAACAACCCATGAGCCTGCCATCTTGAAGTTGATACAACGAGTTTGACTCATCGGTGGACGACTCACCGTTAGAGCCGGCGGCCGTCTCATCACCGGATCCAGATCTATCAGAGAGCCCTCCATGGATGCATCCCACAAAAGCATGCTTTAAGGCAGGCAGGGCCCGGGCGGGTCGTGCACGCTGAGCCGTCTCGATGAGATCGGCGCAGAGATCCGGCTCAGGGCCCGGCTCAACAATCTTGCCAATGAAAACATGAATTCCGCCGAAGGGGACCCGGTACCCGTACTCAATTGAGCCGGCGTCGGGGCCCCAGTTTGCATCGTCGATGTAGAGCTTGCCGCGACGACTCTTGGTCATCCGGCCCACAGCGTATCCCTTGAGCCCTTCGAAGCTGCCCTTCAAGAACTCAAATCCACCGTGCGCTAGCCCCACGATGGGCGCCAACTGTCGTGGAATTGTCAAGGCAGATGTCCTCAAGCTAGGACTTAGTCGTGGAGCCATCGCCACTAGGAAGCTTGAAGGGGTTAACGGGACAAGGAACACGAGGGTTTATACTGGTTCGGCCCCTTACGGTGAAGGTAAAAGCCTACATCCAGTTGAGGTGGTATTGATTAGGGTTTCGATGACCAGGGAGCTTAACTGCTATGCCTGGCTCTCGATGAGATCTTTCTTGCCCCTAAACCACTGCCGGATCGTCCCTTTATATAGGGAGGCTGACGCCCAGCAGCTCTCAGAGTCCCGGCCGGCTCATAAGAGTGTCCGGCTCGGACTGTCAATTATTCTTGCCTTACACTACAAGTTCTACCATAATGGTGATTGTAACTATGGGCCTTAAGCCATATCCGGGTCTTAAGCCCATCTTTGGCCCACCGTCTTCAAGCTTGGCGCCGGGCTTCTGGCGATGACCATTATGAGTAACCCGGCCCCTCCTGGCGGGTGACTCTAAGGTCTATATTCTCAACACCCGTAGTGACAACCGCCGTGAGGGTGAAACTTGTAGTGTAAGGCAAGAATAGTTGAGAGTCTGAGCCGGACACTCTAATGAGCCGGCCAGGACTCTGAGAGCCGCTGGGCGTCAACTTCTCTATATAAAGGGACGACCCGGCGGCGGTTTAGGGACGAGTAAGACAAACTCGATAACCAGGCAGGACGGTTTAGCTCCTGGTCATCGAAACCCTAATCCATACCACCTCAACTGGACGTAGGCTTTTACCTTCACCGTAAGGGGCCGAACCAGTATAACCCTCGTGTTCCTTGTCCCGTTTAACCCCTTTAAGCTTCCTAGATGCAATGGCTCCACGACTAAGTCCTTGCGCGAGGACATCTGCCGTGACAATTCCACGACAGTTGGCGCCCACCGTGGGGCCAGCGCATGGTGGATTTGAGTTCTTGAAGGGCAGCTTCGAAGGGCTCAATGGATACGCTGTGGGCCGGATGACCAAGAGTCGTCGCGGCAAGCTCTACGTTGATGATGCAAACTGGGGCCCCGACGCCGGCTCAATCGAGTACGGGTATCGGGTCCCCTTCGGCGGAATTCATGTCTTCATTGGCAAGATTGGTGAGCCGGGCCCTGAGCCGGATTTCTGCGCCGATCTCATGGAGACGGCTCAGCGTGCACGACCCGCCCGGGCTCTACCTGCCTTGAAGCATGCTTTCGTGGGATGTGTCCATGGAGGACTCTCTGAAGGATCTGGATCTGGTGATGAGACGGCCGCCGGCTCTGACGGCGAGTCATCTACGGATGAGTCAAACTCGTTGTATCAACTTCAAGATGGCAGGCTCAGGGGTTGTTCCGATTGCGACAGCATTCCGGACCCCTTTGAGCCGCCGAGCCGGGTTGGAATCTTCATGGCCGCTGCACAACTTGTTCAAAACCCCGCCTCCGGGTCAGGAAGCCCGGTGCCCTCGCCGGCTCAGGTGCTGATGGATCTCACAGAGAAGATGACGATCCTGTTGACCGCTACGGTTGCTCCGGCGGATCAAGTTCAGCATGACGCGGAGGTGGCACAGTTAAAGTTGGATCTAGCAAAGGCCAAGGAGGATCTGGCAGCGGAGGGGATCAGGATGGCTGCAGAGAGGGCGGCTCTCGACGCCCAGACTCAGCTGATCCAGGGACAATCTTTCCGGCTCACGATGGATCAAAACGCGTCCAATGAGGTCATGAGAAGGAGGCATCAAAAGGACCAATCTCGACTCCCTCCGGTTTACGATCCTCGAAACCTCTTCAACACGCCTGGGGCAGGGCCTAGTAACCCGCCAGAGATCATAGTGCCCGGGGCTGGAACGCCAATTCAGCCCCAAGTGATGGGACCTCCCCGGGTGAACCCTGCCCCGCCTCAGTACGTGCCAATACCACCGGGTCATTATGACAACCCGTTGGAAAACATTGTTGCTGCAGCGGCACGGCTGGCGGCTCTCCCAATTGATGGTGACTCTCCAACGGCGGTTGAAACCCGCCGGGTCAGAGAACTCCTTCAGACGGCTCTGGCGCAGCAAGAGGCATATTCTTATAGCCGGGACAGGATTCATTCAACCCCTCGTCCAGGCCGGAGCCCGAGTTATAGGAGACACATAGTCTCAGCGACCGGCTCAAGTAATGTCCGACGCCATGACTTGCCTCCTGGCCACGGCCCGGCTCATAACGGGGCCTTTCACACGGTAGACCAAGATAGAGCACGGCAAGAGGCGGAGCAGGTGCCTCAGTTGACGGCTTACCAGCCACCCCCGGCTTATTCGACGGCTTCCATCGATGCAGGTACACCTACGAGGACTGGGGGTGTCCCTTGTCTGGTGCCGGCTCTCCGCAATGAACGTCTGCCCAAGGATTTCAAAGGGCCTAGGAAGGTGCCTAATTACACGGCTGATTTACAACCCGGAGCCTGGATCGAGAGTTACGAGATGGCCATGGAGTTGCTGGAGGTCAGCGAAGCGGCAATGGCCAAGTACTTCACCATGATGTTAGATGGGACTGCCCGCACTTGGTTGAAAGGGCTGCCACCGAATTCTATCGGGTCTTGGGCTGAGCTGAAAGCCCGGTTTATCAAAACTTCAAAGATACCTGTAGGCAGTCTATGTCAATTGTGGATTTGACTAACTGTAAACAGCAGGAGGGTGAGTCCACAACCCATTGGGTTCGCCGGGTCAAAGAGATAATACATTCATCTGATAAGATGGATGCCGGCTCTGCAGTCTTAATGTTGGAGCAGAATTGTCGTTTCCTGCCCCTGAAGATGAAACTCGGGCGGCTCAAGCGCGATTGCAATGATATGGGTACGCTGATGGCGGCGCTCGTCAAGTACGCCGACTCTGATAGTACCAAGGACCCCGCGTCAGATGATGAAAGGACAGGGAAGGGAAAGAAGAACGGCAATGGCAAGGGTCCTCAGCATAACCCGGCGAACCAAGGAGGTAGCAAGCGTAAGGCCGATGGCAGCATAGAGTTTGTGGCTAACGCCAGCTCACAGGGTAACAACCAGCGACGTAAGGGGAGGCCACCTCCCCGAGCCGGCGGGTCAGTCCCGACGCTGGAGCAGTTGCTGAATGAGCCTTGTCCAAGGCATGGCTCTAGGGAGAAGCCAGCTACTCATCTATGGAAAGATTGCGCAATCATGAAAGCCTTTAAGAACTCCAATGCCTTTAATGGCAACAATGGCTCGGGCGGCGGCTCAGGCGCCGGCGGTTTTCATGGCCCGGGCAGTGGCTCAAATTACAATCCTCAGAATGTTCAAGGGGGCTTTAATCAGCAGTCCGGCCAGGGTCATCAACAGCAGCAGGGGAATACCAGACCAATCCAAAGCAGCTCAATGGTGGACAGTATCATGTATTTACCACCAGCCTGTGTAAGCGAGATCAGAAGCTTCATAAGAGGGCTGTGAATGCTGTTGAGCCGGTGGTTCCACACTATTTAAGATGGTTTGAGCAGCCTATTGTGTGGAGTAGGGAGGATCACCCTCCCCGGGTTGATAATCCGGGTCACCTGGCCCTGGTGGTGGCTCCTCAGGTGGGAGGATATAAGTTCACTAAGGTGCTCATGGATGGAGGCAGCAGCATCAACATCCTTTATTATGAGACCTTCCGTCGTATGGGGTTGATTGATAAGAACCTCAGCCAGTCCAATACTGATTTCCATGGTGTGGTGCCTGGTAAGTCGGCTTATCCAGTTGGTAAGATCGAGCTGGAGGTGGCCTTTGGAGATGAGTACAACTACAGGGCGGAAAAATTGACCTTTGAGGTGGTCAAGATAAGAAGTCCGTATCATGCCATATTCGGGCGGCCGGCTTACGCCAAGTTCATGGCACGGCCGTGTTACGTATATTTACAGCTCAAGATGTCGGGTCACAATGGGACCATTACGGTTCATGGCAGCCGAAAGATAGCCTTGGAGTGTGAGGAAGGTGACGCGGCTTATGCAGAATCTGTTTGTGCAATAGAGGAGTTGAAGTTTTACAAGGACAATGTTGACCCAACAGATATGACATCTCTGAAAAAGCCGACCACGGAGCATGAGCCGGCAATGAAATTTAAGTCAGCTGATGAGACTAAACTTGTTGATTTCGTTCCAGGTGACTCATCTCAGCAGTTTAGCATCAGTGCCAATCTGGATGCAAAATAGGAAAGCTCGCTCATCGAGTTCATCCGTGAAAATAGGGACATTTTTGCATGGAAACCTTCTGACATGCCGGGTGTACCTCGAGAACTCGCTGAGCACACTCTCAATATTGATCCGAAATTTAAGCCGGTCAGGCAATTCCTTCGGCGGTTTAATGAGGAGAGGCGGAAAGCCATTGGTGAGGAGGTGGCCCGGCTCTTGGCGGCCGGGTTTATTGTTGAAGTCTTTCATCCAGAATGGTTAGCTAACCCGGTGCTCGTGCTCAAGAAGAATGGAACCTAGCGGATGTGTGTGGACTACACGGACTTAAACAAGGCATGTCCGGCTGATCCTTTTGCTCTCCCCCGTATTGCTCAAATCATTGATGCTACGGCGGGTTGTGAGCGCTTAAGTTTTTTGGATGCTTATTCTGGATACCATCAGATTAAAATGGCAGTTAAGGACCAGGAGAAGACGGCGTTCATCACTCCCTTTGGAGCCTTCTGTTATGTGTCTATGCCTTTTGGACTCAAGAGTGCACATGCGACTTATCAGCGTTGTTTGCAGAATTGTCTTCATAACCAGATTGGGCGCAATGTTCATGCCTATGTGGATGATATCGTGGTTAAGTCCAGGGAGAAGGAGACCCTGGTCAATGACCTTAGAGAAACCTTTGATAATCTCCGGATTTACAAGATGATGCTTAACCCAGCCAAGTGTGTTTTTGGTGTTCCCGCAGGCAAGCTCTTGGGTTTCCTGGTTTCTAACAGAGGCATTGAAGCTAACCCGGAAAAGATAAAGGCAATCACCTCTCTGGCTAAGCCGGCGTGCATCAACGACGTCCAGCGTCTGGCAGGCCGCATCGCTGCTTTGAGCCGGTTTATCAGCCGTTTGGGTGAAAAGGCCATGCCACTGTACCAGTTGATGAAGAAAACAGATGACTTTATCTAGAATGATGCTGCTAATGCTGCTTTTGAGGATTTGAAGAGATAGTTGGCTGAGCCCCCGGTTCTTGCTGCTCTGGTTGACAAGGAGCCCTTATTACTGTATGTAGCTGCTAACACACGAGCCGTCAGTGTGGCTGTGGTGGTGGAGCGCAAGGAAGAGGGTAAGGAGTATCCGGTTCAGCGGCCGGTTTACTACGTCAGTGAAGTGCTCATTGAGTGTAAACAGCGGTATCCACATTGGCAGAAGCTTGTTTATGGTGTGTTCATGGGAAGCCGGAAGCTTAAGCATTATTTCCAGGGTCACCCCATCACTGTGGTTAGTTCTGCTCCCCTTGGAGATATCATCCAAAACAGAGAAGCTACAGGAAGAGTGGCTAAGTGGGCTATAGAGCTTGGGCCTCATGGTCTGAAATACGTACCACACACTGCTGTCAAATCTCAAGCATTGGTGGATTTCATCAACGATTGGACAGATCTGCTGGTGCCTGAAGGGAAGCCGGATAATACATATTGGACTATTCACTTCGACGGGTCTAGACAATTGGAGGGCTCGGGGGCTGGAGTTGTATTGACTTCCCCTAAAGGTGACAAGTTTCGTTATGTGCTACGGTTGATGTTTCCCTGCACTAACAATGCGGCTGAGTACGAGGCCTTGCTCCATGGTCTTCGGATGGCTAAGGAGATGAGCTTGAGCCGGGTAAGGTGCTTTGGCGACTCAGATTTAGTGGCTCAACAAGTATCAGGCAAGTGGGATTCCAAGGACCCTCTCATGGCGGCTTATCGGCGTGAAGTTGATGCCATTGCTGGACACTTTCAGGGTTACCAAGTAGAGGACATCGATCACAGGAAGAACAAGGCGGCTGATGCATTAAGCCGGCTGGGCTCTCAGCAAAATCCGGTGCCGCCTAATACTTTCTTGGACATCTTGCATAACCCTTCTGTTAAGTTACCTACAGAGGAAGACTTGGCTGTCCCTGACCCGGAAGCACAGTTGGTGGCGGCTCTCCACATCACCCCAGACTGGACAGTACCATATTTGGCTTACATGACCCGGGGAGAGTTACCTGAGGATGAAACTTTGGCCAGACAAATAACCCGGCGGTCTAAGTCAATGATAATTATCAATGGTGAGCTACATCATCGCAGTGTCACTGGAACTTTCCAGCGTTGCGTTTCCCTGAGGAAGGCCAAGAAATTTAGCGTGAGATTCACGAGGGGGATTGTGGCCATCATGCAGGCTCAAAATCCCTGGTGGCCAAGGCTTTTCGTCATGGTTTTTATTGGCTGACGGCTCATGCTAATGCGAAGGACTTGGTCAGTAAATGTGACGATTGTCAAAGGTTCTCGCGACGGGCTCATGTGCCGGCTCAGGAGCTGAGGATGATTCCAATTACTTGGCCATTTGCGGTCTGGGGGCTTGATATGGTTGGGCCTTTTAAAAGGTCCAAGGATAAGAAGACCCACCTTTTGGTGGCAGTTGACAAGTTCACAAAGTGGGTTGAGGCAGAGCCAGTTAGCAAGTGTGACGCGGCCACAGCGGTTCAGTTCATGAAAAAGGTGATATTTCGCTTTGGTTTCCCACACAACATTATAACTGACAATGGTACCAATCTGTCTAAAGGCGCCATGGAGGAGTTTTGTCAACGAGAGCATATTCGACTTGATGTTTCATCAGTGGCTCACCCTCAATCCAATGGTCAAGCTGAGAGAGCTAATCAGGAGATCTTGAAGGGCATCAAGCCCCGGCTTTTGGTCCCTTTGCAACGGACGCCTGGTTGTTGGGTGGAGGAGTTACCCTCCGTGTTATGGAGCATCAATACTACTCCTAATAGGTCTACGGGTTACACGCCTTTCTTCATGGTTTATGGAGCGAAAGCAGTCCTCCCCAGTGACATCCGTCATGACTCGCCTAGAGTGGCGGCTTATGTCGAGGTGGATAATGAGCGGGCGCGCCAAGATGCTCTTGACTTGTTGGACGAACAACGTGATGTGGTAGCAGCTCGCTCGGCGATTTACCAACAAGACCTGCACCGTTATCACAGGTGCCGGGTTAAGTCCCGGGTCTTCTAGGAAGGTGATCTGGTGCTCCGGCTCATCCAAGATCAGGCAGAAGCACACAAGTTATCCCCGCCTTGGGAAGGGCCCTTTGTGGTCAGCAAGAACTTGCACAATGGGTCATACTACCTTATCGATGTTCGGGAGCACAAAGATTCACGCAAGTCGGAGGAAGAGACCTGTCGGCCGTGGAACGTAGCTCAGCTTCGGCCTTAATACACTTGAGCCACCGGCTCTCATAATGTGCATATTTCTATAGCCATGTATATATTATGATAAATAATAAAGCAGGACCTCTGTCCTTTTCTCCTCCAAAGGTAAACGTGTTATCTCCATTACAATATCACATGGTCACTTGGAGGTGGATCCGTCTTATGATCGTATTCGAATCTAGCCGTAAACAATATGATCACCTGGGGGCTTCCTGTTCAAACATGGGTCGTATTCGAACCAAAGAGAACATAGCTGTTGATACCCACTTGATTGGCAAATTGCCGAGCTCATTGGGGAGTTTTCTTTGATCATATTTGAATCATAGCTCAACCCCCTTTGGGAACCGACGTGGATCGTATTCGAATCAGCGTCGTTAAACAACTCTTAAGGTCATTTGGGGGCTTCCTGTTCAAACATGGGTCATATTCGAACCAAAGAGAACATAGCTGTCGGTACCCTCTTGATAGGCAACGCCAAAGCTACTGGGGGCTATATGATCGCATTCGAATCTTAGCTTGACCCCTTTGGGACGGTTCTCTGGTCGTATTTTAACCGGAAGCCCCTAAGTTTTGATCATCTGATTTACAACAAGTTCTTTTGGTCATAACAAAAGTGTGCAAGGGTGGCTTTTACTTCGCCGACTTAATTTTGATTCACAACGTTGATAACACATAGTAAGTATTATTGATGCTGGTTAACCGGAGTTGAGATCTTCACCTCATTATTCAGGTTACATAAACCGGAAGTATACTTGAAGGCTTGTAAGTATGCTATTATGGTTACATCAAGGATATAATTGAGGGCCAGTCTTTGGTGACTTTGGTTCATATTCCAGGTTATATATATAAGGTCTATGATTCTCAGTGCGGTAAGCCGCCCAAAGACTTGTGACTTGTTTCCTATGCAGGATGGTTAAACACAGCTATTCGAGCTTAAGGAAAATAAATGATCAATTATAACCCGGAGGAATAGGAAGAAGCAGCTTAAATGGAGTTAAGCATTCAATATGTGCACGATGGCACGACAAAATTAAGTGTTTGTCCTACTCTCTTACAAGACTCCCCGAGTCCAAAAGGTGAGGCATTGTTTTAAGGTGTAACCATGAGCCGCCTAAAAGTCAAGGTGCTTGTTGAGTTGAAGCTTCCGGCTCATCCCTCTCCGCTCCTCCGGCTGATTCCATGACCTGGAAGGTTGATGATTTCCAGTCAATGCCGCTCAAAGCTTCAAATTGAGCCTCGTCATCAATTAACCCGGCCGGGTCAACTTCTGGGTCGAAGGTATGCTTACGAGTCGGAGGGATCAAGCTGATGGCTTCATAACGTGGAGTGGGGAACCTCTGATTTTCCGCGTCGTAGCCCGGCTGATACTTGGTAAGGTCGGTGTCATTCCCAATCAGGGTGGCCATCGGGCGCACGCTCTTTACACAGGCAGCAAAGTCTTTTTGGTCAAAGGGGGTGCCGTCTTCCTTCAGGCTGGGGTATCCGAGAGCGATGTCGGCCGGGTCTAGCTCCGGAAGAAAAGCCTTGGCCCGGCACAAAGCAGCTATAGCTCCGGCTCTTGCAGAGGCCCGTCTTAGCTCTTGGAAGCGCTGAGGAAGAACGGCAAGCCGCCTGACTACATCCGCCAGGTGAGTCGGAACCTCGTTGGACAGAGCCACAACAGCTAACGCACGCTGTGACCCGGTGTAGAGTTGCTCCACCAAGGTGTACACGGCCTTCAACTTGGTCAGAACATTCTGATTAAGGTTGGAGCTTCTGGGACCTGCATAACAAAATTAGGTGAACTGATGGCAATTGTGGGATTTCTAAGACATAAGGAATGTAAGCTTGTTAAAGGCTTGCAGAATGACTTACCGAAGATTGCGGCGACCATCTGTGACACATGGCGCTTTAAGCCGGAGAGTTCGGCGGTTCTCTCCGTCAGAGCAGCCTCCGCTTGTTCGGCCCGGCTGACCAAAGCAGTTTTCTCCTCGGCCCAAGTCTTTCTTTTGGTTTCAAATTTCTTCTTCAGCTTTTCTTGTGCAGCAACACTGAACTCAAATTTGGCGTTGGCCTTCCGGGTCTCAGTTTCCTGAGTTTTCAGGCGGTTCTTCGGCTCAGAGATTTCAGCTTCAAATTTCTTGCAGGCAGCCTGTACAAATTCCGGGTTATAGTATGAGTGATTATTATGCAACATTAAAGTCCCAAGCACTTTGCAAGCAAAGACACTTGGCACTTGGGGGCTAATGTAAGCTGAAAGATTCTATTTACAATTGCCGGTTCATGAAGGTAAGCCGGAAGTTAAGTCTACAACATATTATATCATAAGTAATAGACTTGGGGGCTAGCATAGTAAGACTGACTATGGAGTAAGCAAGAGGGTTGTACCTCAGATTTTTGCTGTATCTGCTTCACCATATCAATCTCCAGGTCCCGGCTGTTGTGCACTTGATCAATGTAACCAGAAACAATGTCTCCAATGCTCAAGTTAGCATAATCAGTGATCTCCAGTCTAGCCCGGCGGCGCTCTAGCAGCTCTTCCTTGGCAGAGCATCTGGCCAGCACAGTGGGTCTTCCCGGCTCAACATATTCAGTCCGGGTAATCACCACATCCGGGTCATCGGCCGGTTGAGCTGAGCTGGGAATCTCCGGGTTGTCGGAACCCACCATGGTTTGTTCTTCAGTTGAGGCGGCGGTGTCCGGAGCTGGTGCAGATGGCGGCTCATGAGCAGAAGCTTCCGGTTTAGTCAAGACCGGCTCTTCGATCGGCTTATTTTTCTTGGCCCTTTTGCTGAGCTTGGCTTGGGCACTGAAAGTCAAAAGATTAGTACAAAAAACATAAATAAGATAAGCACAAATGAGATGATTATCATTACCCGGGTGCGGTCTTGAAAGCTGGCAGGTTAGATTGCATGGAGTCACCAGAGGAAGATGAAGTTTCCTGATAATTTGAATCAGACAAATTGAGTGGTTGACGAGTGACGCCCGCTAAAGGATGGAAAGGGTATAAGTTGGAGATAACCTCAGTCTGGCGCTTTCTTGATGCCTCGGGTAAGCCAGAGGAGAGGTCTGCATCCTTGCTGGCCCGGGTTTGCCTGCGGCTCTCATGAATCTGTTGCTTCAAAAGAAATTGAGGATCTTGATAAGCTAAAGGATGCGAAAATCTTACTTTCCGGGTTACTCTTCGGACTTTCAGCCTTGGCAAGGGGTCCGAGTCGAAGGAAAGTATAGTTACCTCTTCAGTCACCGGGTTACTCGCTCCGGTATCATCCTGCGGATAATCAAGTCAATAAGGTGGTTAAAAAGCAGACGAAAAGCAGAATAGGAGCCTAACGAATCAAGGGTTACCTCTGACTCGGAGCTATCATCCAACTGAAGCAGCTCTGAGGCGCTAGGCCTACTTCCCTTCTTACGGGGAGCGGCTCTCCTGGCGGCTTTCTTAGCCTTCCTGGCTTTTTTAGCAGCCTCATGGTCATACTTGACCTTCCAGAACTTGTCATTAGCCTGGAAAAATGCAATAAAGGTTTCCTTGAAGTTAAAACGAAAACTATTAAAATGGAAGGTAAAGTGCTCAGATTGGTAGCTTACCGCCGAAGCCGGGTTAGCTTAGCAGAAGGGGCTTAAGCCGGTCCTCCCGCAGTCGGCTAAGCTCTCATTCAAGAGAGACTTGGTCATGTCGTCCACGACATCCTCAGGTAGATCGTTGGAGCTGTGCCGCAGAGTGTCATCCTTCCGGCCCGTGTAATCACACATTAAGCCGGGGCGGCGGCTCAGGGGAATCACCCGCCAAGAAATCCAGACCCGGACCAGATCAACGCCGTTAAGGCCATTTCCCAGAAGAGCCTTAATCTTGTTGATGGTAGGGATCAGTGGTTGACGTTCAGCTTGAGATAGTTTGTCTGGCAGGGGGTGAGTTGGCTCCAGACGCAGGTCACGAAAGCCGGGCAGAGGGCTCTCATCAGCCGGAGAAGTGTCTTGGCAAGAGAACCATGTCTGGTTCCAGTCCTTTGGGTGGCTTGGCGGCTCAGCATAAGGAAAAAGGCAATCTCTCCGATGTTGAATGGAGATTCCGCCAAGCTCCAAGCTAGGCCCGTTGGCGCACTCATTTTGGCGGTTCAGATAAAACAACTCCCTAAAAAGCAGTAGGCTGGGCTCTTCTCCAAGATATACTTTGCAGAATACTTGAAAGGTGCAAATATTCGACACGGAATTGGGTCCTATGTCTTGCGGCCGCAGATCGAAGAAGTTCAGAACATCTCTAAAGAATTTTGAGTCAGGAGGTGCGAAGCCCCGACTCATGTGATCAGCAAATATCACCACCTCGCCATCTCTTGGTTGAGGTCTTTCCTCCGACGGGTCAGGGGCACGATAAGACATGACCTCCTTCTTGGGCAGGTAACCCGTCTTCACGAAATCAGGTAAAGTGTCATCAGTAACATTGGATCTCATCCAGTTGCACGTGATGGGTGCCTTGGGAGCCTTGGGCGGCATTGTGAAAGACGAAAGCCTATGACAAAAGGAAATGTCCGGTTCAACTATAAGCCGGAGGAAGTTTACAGTTCAGTATTCAAGATGGCGGCTTATGAAGGGGCCTAATGACATATGGCTAATTGTGTCGGGTTATCTAAGCCGCCGAGGGCATCGTGAGTAATTCAAGTTGTCTAAAACTTTATCATAAATGAGCCGGAAATTTTACAGCGTGTGGCCTCTTTTAAGCCGGAGATATGAGCCGCCATATCTAAACAGATGCAATTTTTGACTAAGTATGGCGCAAACAAGTTTCACAGATCGCAGTAATTATTTTGGATCAAATGATCGGCTAAAAAGGAAAAATTTCTAGACCTAGAAAGCTGATACAGAGAAGTTCATGAGCTCTAAGGGGATCTCTTTGCAAGTAAAGGGGGCGTGCTGCTATTGAAAATGGGTGCGAAACTACAGCCGCGCGAGTTCTATATGTTTTCTGGATCTAAGGGGGCCGTCTAGAAGAAACTGTGAAGAAATGGCGACGAACTGCGAAGAACAGGGGAGAACAGAAAGAACCCTAATGCGGATCTACTCTATGGAGTGGCAAGGACTTAAGGGTGCTGATGAGTCGCGGAGGTCGCCGCCGTTTCTCTGGACAGGTCAGGGTGATGCAGCGGTCGAGGTTGACGAAGACCAGGAGAGCGGCGGCGGCGGCGGAGCTCGAGCTCTCGGGTGTCAGAGGAGGAAGACGATGGAGGCGACAAGTGAATGAAGGCTTATGGGCCGGGCTTATTTATAAGGTGTGGCTAATAAGTGGGCGCGAGAAACGAGGAGGCCACGGCATGATTATCTCGCCACAGAAGCGCCTCGATTTTCGGGATGGTCATTAAAGATAAAGATCCGTTGGAGTATGACAGAATAAAAAAATGGACTTAATGGAAGATGACGTCATGGCGGGTTACCAGGAATCCAGAAGATGACGTCACGGCGGGTTATAACCTTCGCACAAATATAAGCCGGAAGATTTTCTCTCAAAGGGATTGAAGATTGACATGAACCGGTTCAAATCAATCTGCGGCCTAATGTTGAGGATATAACCATTAGAGTCACCCGCCCAGGAGGGGCCAGGTTACGTCATAATGGTCATCACGCGAAGCCCAGTACCAAACTTGAAGACGGCGAGTCAATAATGGGCTTAAGACCTGGAGATGGCTTAAGGCCCGTAGTGACAACCGCCGTGAGGGTGAAACTTGTAGTGTAAGGCAAGAATAGTTGAGAGTCCGAGCCGGACACTCTTATGAGCCGGCCGGGACTCTGAGAGCCGCTGGGCGTCAACTTCTCTATATAAAGGGACGACCCGGCGGCGGTTTAGGGACGAGTAAGACAAACTCGATAACCAGGCAGGACGGTTTAGCTCCTGGTCATCGAACCCGTAATCAATACCACCTCAACTGGACGTAGGCTTTTACCTTCACCGTAAGGGGCCGAACCAGTATAACCCTCGTGTTCCTTGTCCCGTTTAACCCCTTTAAGCTTCCTAGCTGCGATGGCTCCACAACTAAGTCCTTGCGCGAGGACATCTGCCGTGACAATTCCACGACAAGCATGCTCTATATGAAACTTGCTTAGTTTTGCATGTAGTTTCATATTACCTTATTGCATCCTTGTTTTGAGAGTGTTTGCTTGATGTTTGAATGCATTTTGCATCAATGCCATGTTTAACTTGTTTTCCGCATATCTTCTAGGCCGTAGCTCCGAATCTAATGAACTCTATATGTAACTTGACTAGAATTTCGTGTAGATCATCTTGGTGCATCTTAACTTGCTGTTTAACAACTTGAACATAAGGTTTATTCAGATCTGGACCAATTTCGAAATTTGCAGATGAGGACTTACCGGATTTGTTATATGTTAGTTCCGGCCTCATTTAAACTTGCTTTGATGTGTTGCTCTTGTATGCATCATCTCTTGCCATGAGTAGCTTCATATAGCCTTGTCATGCATCATAATTGATTGAGCATCATGCCTTGTTCATGTGTTGAGTGTTTACCGTGTGGTTTGCTTCTTTCCGGTTATGCTCCTTCTCGTTAGTTCCTGTTTCGTTGCGATCGTGAGGATTCGTTCGTCTTCGTGGCTTCATCTTCTTCATGGACTCGACCTTCTTCCTAGCGGGATTTCAGGCAAGATGACCGTCACCTTGGATCTCACTACTATCATTGCTATGCTAGTTGCTTCGTTCTATCGCTATGCTGTGTTACCTAACACTTGCTTATCAAGCCTCCCAAATTGCCATGAACCTCTAACCTTTGTCACCCTTCCTAGCAAACCATTGTTTGGCTATATTACCGCTTTTGCTCAGCCCCTCTTATAGTGTTGCTAGTTGCAGGTGAAGATGAAGAAGTTTGTTCCATGTTGGAACATGGATATCATGAATTTTGTTGGGATATCACAATATCTCTTATTTAATTAAAGCATCTATATACTTGGTAAAGGGTGGAAGGCTCGGCCTTATGCCTGGTGTTTTGTTCCACTCTTGCCGCCCTAGTTTCCTTCATACTGGTGTTATGTTCCTTGATTTTGCGTCCCTTACGCGGTTGGGTGATTTATGGGACCCCCTTGACAGTTCGCTTTGAATAAAACTCCTCCAGCTAGGCCCAACCTTGGTTTTACATTTGCCTCGCCTAGCCTTTTTCCCTTGGGAGTCGCGCATCCCGAGGGTCATCTTTATTTTAACCCCCCCAGGCCAGTGCTTCTCTAAGTGTTGGTCCGAACCGAGCTGCCTGCGGGGCCACCTCGTGGAAACTCGAGGTCTGGTTTTACTCGTAGCTAGTCTCATCCGGTGTTGCCCTGAGAACGAGATATGTGCAACTCCTATCGGGATTGTCGGCACATCGGGCGGCTTTGCTGGTCTTGTTTTACCATTGTCAAAATGTCTTGTAAACCGGGATTCCGAGACTGATCGGGTCTTCCTAGGAGAAGGAATATCCTTCGTTGACCGTGAGAGCTTATAATGGGCTAAGTTGGGACACCCCTGTAGGGTATAAACTTTCGAGAGCCGTGCCCGCGGTTATGTGACAGATGGGAATTTGTTATTGTCCGGTTCTAGAGAACTTGACACTTGACTTAATTAAAATGCATCAACCACGTGTGTAGCCGTGATGGTCTCTTTTCGGTGGAGTCCGGGAAGTGAACACGGTTTTTGGGTTATGTTTGACGTAAGTAGGAGTTCAGGATCACTTCTTGGTCATTACTAGTTGACGACCGTTCCGTTGCTTCTCTTCTCGCTCTTATTTGCGTATGTTAGCCACCATATATGCTTAGTCGCTGCTGCAACCTCACCACTTTACCCCTTCCTTACCCATTAAAGCTTTGCTAGTCTTGATACCCATGGTAATGGGATTGCTGAGTCCTCGTGGCTCACAGATTACTACAACACCAGTTGCAGGTACAGGTTTGCGACGATCATGACGCGAGAGCGATGTTACTTGTTTTCGAGTTCTTCTTCTGCTTCTTCTTCGATCAGGGGATAGGTTCCAGGTCGGCAGCCTTGGCTAGCAGGGTGGATGTCGTTTGAGTTTCTGGTTGTGTTTCATCCGTAGTCGGATGTTGATCTTATGTATGATGTATTGATGTATTCTTCCGGCATCTGTATGCCCTGTATGTATCCCCGTCTATTATGTAATGTTGATGTAATGATATCCACCTTGCACAACCGTGTCAATATGCGGTTCTATCCTTGGTGGGACCTTCGAGTCTCTTTAGGATAGTATTGCATATTGGGCATGACAGTGGAGCTGCGAGGGGCCCACGAGGGTGGGGGCGCGCCCAGGGGGGCAGGCGCGCCTCCCTGCCTCGTGGCCTCCTTGCTTCTTTCTTGACGTCCACTCCAAGTCCTCTAGATCACGTTCGTTCCAAAAATAACTCTCCCGAAGGTTTCAGTCCATTTGGATTCCGTTTGATATTCCTTTTTCCGGAACACTGAAATAGGCAAAAAAAACAACAATTTGCACTTGGCCTTCGGTTGAGATACCTGGTTTTTAAATCCTAGTAAATCCAAAACTCGTCTAAAATTCATGAAACTTGGCATGCTATCATGGAGCAGCATCAACATGTCGTGGTAAAATTTTTATCCCATTTGGGGCAGGTTTGGGTATATGTTTCTCACAAACAAGAGCTTCTCACAACAAGCATGATGGTTTCGGTAGGGAACGTCCCACCTTTGGCGACGAAATGATATCCATTGCCTCTTATTGCTTTCAAAAAATTTCTCGTGTCAACATAGAACAACAGGAGTGTTGTGTCAATTTTTGTGATTTTTCGGGGTTTGTTTGGACATTTTTATGCATTAACTGATTTTTCAATGCATTTATGTGCATAATTCAAATTTGAACTACATGCACATGCTCCAGTGCATATAAATTGGTTGAAAAATAAAATATGTGTCCTTGGGTGCATGCTTAGGTCCCATGCAAGAAATGGGAATGAATTTCAAACACCAGGGCACCGTTGATTGCCGGCAAAACATTGACATACCTGGTTTCTAAATTCTAGTAAATCCAAAACTCGTCTGAAATTCATGAAACTTGGCATGCTGTCATGGAGCGGCATCAACATGCCGTGGTAAATTTTTTGTCCCATTTGGGGCTGGTTTGGGTATATGCTTGTCACAAACCAAAGCTTCTCACAACAAGCATGATAGTTTCGATAGGCAACGTCCCACATTTGGGGACGAAACGATATCCATTGCCTCCTATTGCTTTCAAAAAATTTCTCGTGTCAACATAGAACAACAGGAGTGTTGTGTCAATTTTTGGTTTTTCGGGGTTCGTTTGGACATTTTTTATGCGTTAACTGAGTTTTCAATGCATTTATGTGTATAATTCAAATTTGAACTACATGCAGATGCTCCAGTGCATATAAAATGGTTGAAAAATCAAATCTGTGAACTTGGGTGCATGCTTAGGTCCCATGCAAGAAATGGGAATGAATTTCAAACACCAGGGCACTGTTGATTACCGGCAAAACATTGAGATACCTGGTTTTTAAATCCTAGTAAATCTAAAACTCGTCTGAAATTCATGAAACTTGGCCTGCTATCATGGAGCAGCATCAACATGTTGTGGTAAAAATTTTGTCCCATTTGGGGCAGGTTTGGGTATATGTTTCTCACAAACTAGAGCTTCTCACAACAAGCATGATGGTTTCGGTAGGGAACGTCCCACCTTTGGGAACGAAACGATATCCATTGCCTCTTATTGCTTTCAAAATATTTCTTGTGTCAACATAGAACAACAGGAGTGTTGTGTCAATTTTTGTGATTTTTCGGGGTTCGTTTAGACATTTTTATGCATTAACTGATTTTTCAATGCATTTATGTGCATAATTAAAATTTGAACTACATGCACATGCTGCAGTGCATATAAATTGGTTGAAAAATCAAATGTGTGTCCTTGGGTGCATGCTTAGGTCCCATGCAAGAAATGGGAATGAATTTCAAACAACAGGGCACCGTTGATTGCTGGCAAAACATTGAGATACCTGATTTCTAAATTCTAGTAAATCCAAAACTCGTCTGAAATTCATGAAACTTGGCATGCTATCATGGAGCGGGATCAGCATGTCGTGGTAAAATTTTTGTCCCATTGGGGCAGGTTTGGGTATATGCTTCTCACAAACCAAAGCTTCTCACAACATGCATGATGATTTCAATAGGGAACGTCCCACATTTGTGGACGAAATGATATCCATTGCCTCTTATTGCTTTCAAAAAATTTCTCGTGTCAACATAGAACAACAGGAGTGTTGTGTCAATTTTTGTGATTTTTGGGGTTCGTTTGGACATTTTATGCATTAACCGAGTTTTCAATGCATTTATGTGCATAATTCAAATTTGAACTACATGCACATGCTCCAATGCATATAAATTTGTTGAGAAATCAAATCTTTGTCCTTGGGTGCATGCTTAGGTCCCATGCAAGAAATGGGAATGAATTTCAAACACCAGGGCACCGTTGATTACCGGCAAAACGTTGAGATACCTGGTTTTGAAATCCTAGTAAATCCAAAACTCGTCTAAAATTCATGAAACTTGGCATGCTATCATGGAGCAGCATCAACATGTCGTGGTAAAATTTTTGTCCCATTTGGGGCAGGTTTGGGTATATGTTTCTCACAAACCAGAGCTTCTCACAACAAGCATGATGGTTTCGGTAGGGAACGTCCCACCTTTGGGGACGAAACGATATCTATTGCCTCTTATTGCTTTCGAAAAATTTCTCGTGTCAACATAGAACAACAGGAGTGTTGTGTCAATTTTTGTGTTTTTTCGGGGTTCGTTTGGACATTTTTATGCATTAACTGATTTTTCAATGCATTTATGTGCATAATTAAAATCTGAACTACATGCACATGCTCCAGTGCATATAAATTGGTTGAAAAATCAAATACATGTCCTTGGGTGCATGCTTAGGTCCCATGCAAGAAATGGGAATGGATTTCAAACACCAGGGCACCGTTGATTGCCGGCAAAACATTGAGATACCTGGTTTCTAAATTCTGGTAAATCCAAAACTCGTCTGAAATTCATGAAACTTGGCATGCTATCATGGAGCGGCATCAACATGTCGTGGTAAATTTTTTGTCCCATTTAGGGCTGGTTTGGGTATATGCTTCTCACAAACCAAAGCTTCTCACAACAAGCATGATAGTTTCGATAGGGAACGTCGCACATTTGGAGACGAAACGATATCCATTGCCTCCTATTGCTTTCAAAAAATTTCTCGTGTGAACATAGAACAACAGGAGTGTTGTGTCAATTTTTGTGATTTTTCGGGGTTTGTTTGGACATTTTTTATGCGTTAACTGAGTTTTCAATGCATTTCAGTGTATAATTCAAATTTGAACTACATGCAGATGCTCCAGTGCATATAAATTGGTTGAAAAATCAAATCTGTGAACTTGGGTGCATGGTTAGGTCCCATGCAAGAACTGGGAATGAATTTCAAACACCAGGGCACTGTTGATTGCCGGCAAAACATTGAGATACCTTGTTTTTAAATCCTAGTAAATCTAAAACTCGTCTGAAATTCATGAAACTTGGCCTGCTATCATGGAGCAGCATCAACATGTTGTGGTAAAAATTTTGTCCCATTTGGGGCAGGTTTGGGTATATGTTTCTCACAAACTAGAGCTTCTCACAACAAGCATGATGGTTTCGGTAGGGAACGTCCCACCTATGGGAACGAAACGATCTCCATTGCCTCTTATTGCTTTCAAAAAATTTCATGTGTCAACATAGAACAATAGGAGTGTTGTGTCAATTTTTGTGATTTTTCGAGGTTCGTTTGGACATTTTTATGCATTAATTGATTTTTCAATGCATTTATGTGCATAATTAAAATTTGAACTACATGCACATGCTCCAGTGCATATAAATTGGTTGAAAAATAAAATATGTGTCCTTGGGTGCATGCTTAGGTCCCATGCAAGAAATGGGAATGAATTTCAAACACCAGGCCACCGTTGATTGCCGGCAAAACATTGACATACCTGGTTTCTAAATTCTAGTAAATCCAAAACTCGTCTGAAATTCATGAAACTTGGCATGCTGTCATGGAGCGGCATCAACATGCCGTGGTAAATTTTTTGTCCCATTTGGGGCTGGTTTGGGTATATGCTTGTCACAAACCAAAGCTTCTCACAACAAGCATGATAGTTTCGATAGGCAACGTCCCACATTTGGGGACGAAACGATATCCATTGCCTCCTATTGCTTTCAAAAAATTTCTCGTGTCAACATAGAACAACAGGAGTGTTGTGTCAATTTTTGGTTTTTCGGGGTTCGTTTGGACATTTTTTATGCGTTAACTGAGTTTTCAATGCATTTATGTGTATAATTCTAATTTGAACTACATGCAGATGCTCCAGTGCATATAAAATGGTTGAAAAATCAAATCTGTGAACTTGGGTGCATGCTTAGGTCCCATGCAAGAAATGGGAATGAATTTCAAACACCAGGGCACTGTTGATTACCGGCAAAACATTGAGATACCTGGTTTTTAAATCCTAGTAAATCTAAAACTCGTCTGAAATTCATGAAACTTGGCCTGCTATCATGGAGCAGCATCAACATGTTGTGGTAAAAATTTTGTCCCATTTGGGGCAGGTTTGGGTATATGTTTCTCACAAACTAGAGCTTCTCACAACAAGCATGATGGTTTCGGTAGGGAACGTCCCACCTTTGGGAACGAAACGATATCCATTGCCTCTTATTGCTTTCAAAATATTTCTTGTGTCAACATAGAACAACAGGAGTGTTGTGTCAATTTTTGTGATTTTTCGGGGTTCGTTTAGCCATTTTTATGCATTAACTGATTTTTCAATGCATTTATGTGCATAATTAAAATTTGAACTACATGCACATGCTCCAGTGCATATAAATTGGTTGAAAAATCAAATGTGTGTCCTTGGGTGCATGCTTAGGTCCCATGCAAGAAATGGGAATGAATTTCAAACAACAGGGCACCGTTGATTGCTGGCAAAACATTGAGATACCTGATTTCTAAATTCTAGTAAATCCAAAACTCGTCTGAAATTCATGAAACTTGGCATGCTATCATGGAGCGGGATCAGCATGTCGTGGTAAATTTTTTGTCCCATTGGGGCAGGTTTGGGTATATGCTTCTCACAAACCAAAGCTTCTCACAACATGCATGATGATTTCAATAGGGAACGTCCCACATTTGTGGACGAAATGATATCCATTGCCTCTTATTGCTTTCAAAAAATTTCTCGTGTCAACATAGAACAACAGGAGTGTTGTGTCAATTTTTGTGATTTTTGGGGTTCGTTTGGACATTTTATGCATTAACCGAGTTTTCAATGCATTTATGTGCATAATTCAAATTTGAACTACATGCACATGCTCCAATGCATATAAATTTGTTGAGAAATCAAATCTTTGTCCTTGGGTGCATGCTTAGGTCCCATGCAAGAAATGGGAATGAATTTCAAACACCAGGGCACCGTTGATTACCGGCAAAACGTTGAGATACCTGGTTTTTAAATCCTAGTAAATCCAAAACTCGTCTAAAATTCATGAAACTTGGCATGCTATCATGGAGCAGCATCAACATGTCGTGGTAAAATTTTTGTCCCATTTGGGGCAGGTTTGGGTATATGTTTCTCACAAACCAGAGCTTCTCACAACAAGCATGATGGTTTCGGTAGGGAACGTCCCACCTTTGGGGACGAAACGATATCTATTGCCTCTTATTGCTTTCGAAAAATTTCTCGTGTCAACATAGAACAACAGGAGTGTTGTGTCAATTTTTGTGATTTTTCGGGGTTCGTTTGGACATTTTTATGCATTAACTGATTTTTCAATGCATTTATGTGCATAATTAAAATCTGAACTACATGCACATGCTCCAGTGCATATAAATTGGTTGAAAAATCAAATACATGCCCTTGGGTGCATGCTTAGGTCCCATGCAAGAAATGGGAATGGATTTCAAACACCAGGGCACCGTTGATTGCCGGCAAAACATTGAGATACCTGGTTTCTAAATTCTGGTAAATCCAAAACTCGTCTGAAATTCATGAAACTTGGCATGCTATCATGGAGCGGCATCAACATGTCGTGGTAAATTTTTTGTCCCATTTAGGGCTGGTTTTGGTACATGCTTCTCACAAACCAAAGCTTCTCACAACAAGCATGATAGTTTCGATAGGGAACGTCGCACATTTGGGGACGAAACGATATCCATTGCCTCCTATTGCTTTCAAAAAATTTCTCATGTGAACATAGAACAACAGGAGTGTTGTGTCAATTTTTGTGATTTTTCGGGGTTTGTTTGGACATTTTTTATGCGTTAACTGAGTTTTCAATGCATTTAAGTGTATAATTCAAATTTGAACTACATGCAGATGCTCCAGTGCATATAAATTGGTTGAAAAATCAAATCTGTGAACTTGGGTGCATGGTTAGGTCCCATGCAAGAACTGGGAATGAATTTCAAACACCAGGGCACTGTTGATTTCCGGCAAAACATTGAGATACCTTGTTTTAAATCCTAGTAAATCTAAAACTCGTCTGAAATTCATGAAACTTGGCCTGCTATCATGGAGCAGCATCAACATGTTGTGGTAAAAATTTTGTCCCATTTGGGGCAGGTTTGGGTATATGTTTCTCACAAACTAGAGCTTCTCACAACAAGCATGATGGTTTCGGTAGGGAACGTCCCACCTTTGGGAACGAAACGATCTCCATTGCCTCTTATTTCTTTCAAAAAATTTCATGTGTCAACATAGAACAATAGGAGTGTTGTGTCAATTTTTGTGATTTTTCGGGGTTCGTTTGGACATTTTTATGCATTAACTGATTTTTCAATGCATTTATGTGCATAATTAAAATTTGAACTACATGCACATGCTCCAGTGCATATAAATTGGTTGAAAAATCAAATCCGCCTCCTTGGGTGCATGCTTAGGTCCCATGCAAGAAATGGGAATGAATTTCAAATAACAGGCCACCATTGATTTCTGGCAAAACATTGAGAAAACTGGTTTCTAAATTCTAGTAGATCCAAAACTTGTCTGAACTTCATCAGACTTGGCATGCTATCATGGAGCGGCATCAACATGCCGTGGTAAATTTTTTGTCCCATTTGGGGCAGGTTTGGGTATATGCTTCTCACAAACCAAAGCTTCTCACAACAAGCATGATGGTTTCGATAGGGAATGTCCCACATTTGGGGATGAAATGATATCCATTGCCTCTTATTGCTTTCAAAAAATTTCTCGTGTCAACATAGAACAACAGGAGTGTTGTGTCAATTTTTGTGATTTTTCGGGGTTCGTTTGGACATTTTTTATGCATTAACCGATTATTCAATGCATTTATGTGTATAATTCAAATTTGAACTACATGCACATTCTCCAATGCATATAAATTGGTTGAGAAATCAAGTCTGTGTCCTTGGGTGCATGCTTAGCTCCCATGCAAGAAAAGGGAATGAATTTCAAACACCAGGGCACCGTTGATTACCGGCAAAACATTGAGATACCTGGTTTTTAAATCCTAGTAAATCCAAAACTCGTCTAAAATTCATGAAACTTGGCATGTTATCATGGAGCAGCATCAACATGTCGTGGTAAAATTTTTGTCCCATTTGGGGCAGGTTTGGGTATATGTTTCTCACAAACCAGAGCTTCTCACAACAAGCATGATTACCGGCAAAACATTGAGATACCTGGTTTTTAAATCCTAGTAAATCCAAAACTCGTCTAAAATTCATGAAACTTGGCATGTTATCATGGAGCAGCATCAACATGTCGTGGTAAAATTTTTGTCCCATTTGGGGCAGGTTTGGGTATATGTTTCTCACAAACCAGAGCTTCTCACAACAAGCATGATGGTTTCGGTAGGGAACGTCCCACCTTTGGGGACGAAACGATATCCATTGCCTCTTATTGCTTTCAAAAATTTTCTCGTGTCAATTTTTGTGATTTTTCGGGGTTCGTTTGGACATTTTTATGCATTAACTGATTTTTAATGCATTTATGTGCATAATTAAAATTTGAACTAGATGCACATGCTCCAGTGCATATAAATTGGTTGAAAAATCAAATATGTGTCCTTGGGTGCATGCTTAGGTCCCATGCAAGAAATGGGAATGAATTTCGAACACCAGGGCACCGTTGATTGCCGGCATAACATTGAGATACCTGGTTTCTAAATTCTAGTAAATCCAAAACTCGTCTGAAATTCATGAAACTTGGCATGCTATCATGGAGCGGCATCAACATGCTATGGTAAAATTTTTGTCCCATTTGGGGCTGGTTTGGGTATATGCTTCTCACAAACCAAAGCTTCTCACAACAAGCATGATAGTTTCGATAGGGAACGTCGCACATTTGGAGACGAAACGATATCCATTGCCTCCTATTGCTTTCAAAAAATTTCTCGTGTGAACATAGAACAACAGGAGTGTTGTGTCAATTTTTGTGATTTTTCGGGGTTTGTTTGGACATTTTTTATGCGTTAACTGAGTTTTCAATGCATTTCAGTGTATAATTCAAATTTGAACTACATGCAGATGCTCCAGTGCATATAAATTGGTTGAAAAATCAAATCTGTGAACTTGGGTGCATGGTTAGGTCCCATGCAAGAACTGGGAATGAATTTCAAACACCAGGGCACTGTTGATTGCCGGCAAAACATTGAGATACCTTGTTTTTAAATCCTAGTAAATCTAAAACTCGTCTGAAATTCATGAAACTTGGCCTGCTATCATGGAGCAGCATCAACATGTTGTGGTAAAAATTTTGTCCCATTTGGGGCAGGTTTGGGTATATGTTTCTCACAAACTAGAGCTTCTCACAACAAGCATGATGGTTTCGGTAGGGAACGTCCCACCTATGGGAACGAAACGATCTCCATTGCCTCTTATTGCTTTCAAAAAATTTCATGTGTCAACATAGAACAATAGGAGTGTTGTGTCAATTTTTGTGATTTTTCGAGGTTCGTTTGGACATTTTTATGCATTAATTGATTTTTCAATGCATTTATGTGCATAATTAAAATTTGAACTACATGCACATGCTCCAGTGCATATAAATTGGTTGAAAAATAAAATATGTGTCCTTGGGTGCATGCTTAGGTCCCATGCAAGAAATGGGAATGAATTTCAAACACCAGGCCACCGTTGATTGCCGGCAAAACATTGACATACCTGGTTTCTAAATTCTAGTAAATCCAAAACTCGTCTGAAATTCATGAAACTTGGCATGCTGTCATGGAGCGGCATCAACATGCCGTGGTAAATTTTTTGTCCCATTTGGGGCTGGTTTGGGTATATGCTTGTCACAAACCAAAGCTTCTCACAACAAGCATGATAGTTTCGATAGGCAACGTCCCACATTTGGGGACGAAACGATATCCATTGCCTCCTATTGCTTTCAAAAAATTTCTCGTGTCAACATAGAACAACAGGAGTGTTGTGTCAATTTTTGGTTTTTCGGGGTTCGTTTGGACATTTTTTATGCGTTAACTGAGTTTTCAATGCATTTATGTGTATAATTCTAATTTGAACTACATGCAGATGCTCCAGTGCATATAAAATGGTTGAAAAATCAAATCTGTGAACTTGGGTGCATGCTTAGGTCCCATGCAAGAAATGGGAATGAATTTCAAACACCAGGGCACTGTTGATTACCGGCAAAACATTGAGATACCTGGTTTTTAAATCCTAGTAAATCTAAAACTCGTCTGAAATTCATGAAACTTGGCCTGCTATCATGGAGCAGCATCAACATGTTGTGGTAAAAATTTTGTCCCATTTGGGGCAGGTTTGGGTATATGTTTCTCACAAACTAGAGCTTCTCACAACAAGCATGATGGTTTCGGTAGGGAACGTCCCACCTTTGGGAACGAAACGATATCCATTGCCTCTTATTGCTTTCAAAATATTTCTTGTGTCAACATAGAACAACAGGAGTGTTGTGTCAATTTTTGTGATTTTTCGGGGTTCGTTTAGCCATTTTTATGCATTAACTGATTTTTCAATGCATTTATGTGCATAATTAAAATTTGAACTACATGCACATGCTCCAGTGCATATAAATTGGTTGAAAAATCAAATGTGTGTCCTTGGGTGCATGCTTAGGTCCCATGCAAGAAATGGGAATGAATTTCAAACAACAGGGCACCGTTGATTGCTGGCAAAACATTGAGATACCTGATTTCTAAATTCTAGTAAATCCAAAACTCGTCTGAAATTCATGAAACTTGGCATGCTATCATGGAGCGGGATCAGCATGTCGTGGTAAATTTTTTGTCCCATTGGGGCAGGTTTGGGTATATGCTTCTCACAAACCAAAGCTTCTCACAACATGCATGATGATTTCAATAGGGAACGTCCCACATTTGTGGACGAAATGATATCCATTGCCTCTTATTGCTTTCAAAAAATTTCTCGTGTCAACATAGAACAACAGGAGTGTTGTGTCAATTTTTGTGATTTTTGGGGTTCGTTTGGACATTTTATGCATTAACCGAGTTTTCAATGCATTTATGTGCATAATTCAAATTTGAACTACATGCACATGCTCCAATGCATATAAATTTGTTGAGAAATCAAATCTTTGTCCTTGGGTGCATGCTTAGGTCCCATGCAAGAAATGGGAATGAATTTCAAACACCAGGGCACCGTTGATTACCGGCAAAACGTTGAGATACCTGGTTTTTAAATCCTAGTAAATCCAAAACTCGTCTAAAATTCATGAAACTTGGCATGCTATCATGGAGCAGCATCAACATGTCGTGGTAAAATTTTTGTCCCATTTGGGGCAGGTTTGGGTATATGTTTCTCACAAACCAGAGCTTCTCACAACAAGCATGATGGTTTCGGTAGGGAACGTCCCACCTTTGGGGACGAAACGATATCTATTGCCTCTTATTGCTTTCGAAAAATTTCTCGTGTCAACATAGAACAACAGGAGTGTTGTGTCAATTTTTGTGATTTTTCGGGGTTCGTTTGGACATTTTTATGCATTAACTGATTTTTCAATGCATTTATGTGCATAATTAAAATCTGAACTACATGCACATGCTCCAGTGCATATAAATTGGTTGAAAAATCAAATACATGCCCTTGGGTGCATGCTTAGGTCCCATGCAAGAAATGGGAATGGATTTCAAACACCAGGGCACCGTTGATTGCCGGCAAAACATTGAGATACCTGGTTTCTAAATTCTGGTAAATCCAAAACTCGTCTGAAATTCATGAAACTTGGCATGCTATCATGGAGCGGCATCAACATGTCGTGGTAAATTTTTTGTCCCATTTAGGGCTGGTTTTGGTACATGCTTCTCACAAACCAAAGCTTCTCACAACAAGCATGATAGTTTCGATAGGGAACGTCGCACATTTGGGGACGAAACGATATCCATTGCCTCCTATTGCTTTCAAAAAATTTCTCATGTGAACATAGAACAACAGGAGTGTTGTGTCAATTTTTGTGATTTTTCGGGGTTTGTTTGGACATTTTTTATGCGTTAACTGAGTTTTCAATGCATTTAAGTGTATAATTCAAATTTGAACTACATGCAGATGCTCCAGTGCATATAAATTGGTTGAAAAATCAAATCTGTGAACTTGGGTGCATGGTTAGGTCCCATGCAAGAACTGGGAATGAATTTCAAACACCAGGGCACTGTTGATTTCCGGCAAAACATTGAGATACCTTGTTTTAAATCCTAGTAAATCTAAAACTCGTCTGAAATTCATGAAACTTGGCCTGCTATCATGGAGCAGCATCAACATGTTGTGGTAAAAATTTTGTCCCATTTGGGGCAGGTTTGGGTATATGTTTCTCACAAACTAGAGCTTCTCACAACAAGCATGATGGTTTCGGTAGGGAACGTCCCACCTTTGGGAACGAAACGATCTCCATTGCCTCTTATTTCTTTCAAAAAATTTCATGTGTCAACATAGAACAATAGGAGTGTTGTGTCAATTTTTGTGATTTTTCGGGGTTCGTTTGGACATTTTTATGCATTAACTGATTTTTCAATGCATTTATGTGCATAATTAAAATTTGAACTACATGCACATGCTCCAGTGCATATAAATTGGTTGAAAAATCAAATCCGCCTCCTTGGGTGCATGCTTAGGTCCCATGCAAGAAATGGGAATGAATTTCAAATAACAGGCCACCATTGATTTCTGGCAAAACATTGAGAAAACTGGTTTCTAAATTCTAGTAGATCCAAAACTTGTCTGAACTTCATCAGACTTGGCATGCTATCATGGAGCGGCATCAACATGCCGTGGTAAATTTTTTGTCCCATTTGGGGCAGGTTTGGGTATATGCTTCTCACAAACCAAAGCTTCTCACAACAAGCATGATGGTTTCGATAGGGAATGTCCCACATTTGGGGATGAAATGATATCCATTGCCTCTTATTGCTTTCAAAAAATTTCTCGTGTCAACATAGAACAACAGGAGTGTTGTGTCAATTTTTGTGATTTTTCGGGGTTCGTTTGGACATTTTTTATGCATTAACCGATTTTTCAATGCATTTATGTGTATAATTCAAATTTGAACTACATGCACATTCTCCAATGCATATAAATTGGTTGAGAAATCAAGTCTGTGTCCTTGGGTGCATGCTTAGCTCCCATGCAAGAAAAGGGAATGAATTTCAAACACCAGGGCACCGTTGATTACCGGCAAAACATTGAGATACCTGGTTTTTAAATCCTAGTAAATCCAAAACTCGTCTAAAATTCATGAAACTTGGCATGTTATCATGGAGCAGCATCAACATGTCGTGGTAAAATTTTTGTCCCATTTGGGGCAGGTTTGGGTATATGTTTCTCACAAACCAGAGCTTCTCACAACAAGCATGATGGTTTCGGTAGGGAACGTCCCACCTTTGGGGACGAAACGATATCCATTGCCTCTTATTGCTTTCAAAAATTTTCTCATGTCAACATAGAACAATAGGAGTGTTGTGTCAATTTTTGTGATTTTTCGGGGTTCGTTTGGACATTTTTATGCATTAACTGATTTTTAATGCATTTATGTGCATAATTAAAATTTGAACTAGATGCACATGCTCCAGTGCATATAAATTGGTTGAAAAATCAAATATGTGTCCTTGGGTGCATGCTTAGGTCCCATGCAAGAAATGGGAATGAATTTCAAACACCAGGGCACCGTTGATTGCCGGCATAACATTGAGATACCTGGTTTCTAAATTCTAGTAAATCCAAAACTCGTCTGAAATTCATGAAACTTGGCATGCCATCATGGAGTGGCATCAACATGCTATGGTAAAATTTTTGTCCCATTTGGGGCAGGTTTGGGTATATGTTTCTCACAAACTAGAGCTTCTCACAATAAGCATGATGGTTTCGGTAGGGAACGTCCCACCTTTGGGAACGAAACGATATCCATTGCCTCTTATTGGTTTCAAAAAAATTCTTGTGTCAACATAGAACAACAGGAGTGTTGTGTCAATTTTTGTGATTTTTCGGGGTTCATTTGGACATTTTTATGCATTAACTAATTTTTCAATGCATTTATGTTCATAATTAAAATTTGAACTACATGCACATGTTCCAGTGCATATAAATTGGTTGAAAAATCAAATCTGTATCCTTGGGTGCATGCTTAGGTCCCATGCAAGAAATGTGAATGAATTTCAAACACCAGAACACCGTTGATTACTGGCAAAACGTTGAGATAATTTATTTTTAAATTCTAGTAAATCCAAAACTCGTCTGAAATTCATGAAACCAGGCATGCTATCATGGAATGGCACCCGACATGCTGTGGTATTTTTCATGTCCATTTTGAGAGAAGGCGCACCCGAATAATGACAACCAACAAAGGCATTTTGAAAAAATAGCTGCCACTTTAATATCTCAAACGTTTGTATAATTCAAACCGTGTGTGTTCTGTTAACCATTCACGTGGCACCACGTGTCTTGGTTTTATTGGCTGTAGGAGGTGCCGTGCGGACAGGTGCTTGACCTTGACTGTACGGGAGGCGTGCAAGCGCAGACCGGCGCGCAAGCTGACCGAGAGGCGTGCAAGCTATCCTCAGGCTCACTGGGAAGCGTGCGAGCTGTACGCTGCGCGGGCTCATTGGGAAGCGAGCCCTTTGACTTCCATGGCCACCCGCCTTCCTCTCCGTGCGCGCGCCCCCCTCAGCGGCATGGGACGCCGCCTTCGACAACGGCGTCCTGGAGGACGACAACGACGGCGCGGCACGCCGTCTCCGCCGCTGCCGTAAATAGTTTTTTCTTGGGTTTAATACTATATCTGGATCATATGAATATAAATTTGCAGTATGACTGAATGAAAGATACGGTTTCAGCGAACTTGTGTTTTTCTCTCTTAATGTACAGAGTTATCAATCGATTTTCTTCTGAAAAAAACATCAATGATTTTTTTAATATAAAAGACTCATCGCAAATGTTATAGTTAGGACACCCATATGCAAACCGGGAGCTTCCCCAGGAAGCCAAGGGAAAATGTGCCGAGCAGGATTTTTGCGGCTCTCTATCGCAAACGTTTTAGATAGAACACCGTATGCAAAGTGAGAGCAGGATTTGTGCATCTCTTCAATGCAAACGGATATTTTGGATGACCCATGTGCAACCACTTACAAACAATTTGGTAAGATTTGCATCTGTCATATTGGGTATGTTGCCATTTGTCAAACTGGAAAGATTGACATTTGTTAATCTAGTAACATTGCCATTTGTCAACCTTGTAACACTGCGATTTGTCAAAATATGAAGCTAAAAATCACTAGCAGTATCTAATTTTTGCAACTAAAATTCAGTAATTAAGCATAGATTTCACTCATAGATTAAGCAGTCGTTCTTAATTTATACAAACAGTTCAACTCGACAGCTGAACCAACCAAACGTTTCCCCAATTATTGCCAACCACATACTGAAATAGCTACTTCAACTATATATACTAGCTAACTTTAAGTACGTTGTGAAGTTCCACCACATGCTGCCTCTCCTTTGCTGAGCACGCTCTGTAAGAGGCGGAGGAGGAGGAGCCTACGGAAAAGCTGGGTAAATTTTTTGTCCCATTTGGGGCAGGTTTGGGTATATGCTTCTCACAAACCAAAGCTTCTCACAACAAGCATGATGGTTTCGATAGGGAACGTCCCACATTTGGGGACGAAATGATATCCATTGCCTCTTATTGCTTTCAAAAAATTTCTCGTGTCAACATAGAACAACAGGAGTGTTGTGTCAATTTTTGTGATTTTTCGGGGTTCGTTTGGACATTTTTTATGCATTAACCGAGTTTTCAATGCATTTATGTGTATAATTAAAATTTGAACTACATGCACATGCTCCAATGCATATAAATTGGTTGAGAAATCAAATCTGTGTCCTTGGGTGCATGCTTAGGTCCCATGCAAAAAATGGGACTGAATTTCAAACACCAGGGCACCGTTCATTACCGGCAAAACGTTGAGATACCTGGTTTTTAAATCCTAGGAAATCCAAAACTCGTCTAAAATTCATGAACTTGGCATGCTATCATGGAGCAGCATCAACATGTCGTGGTAAAATGTTTGTCCCATTTGGGGCAGGTTTGGGTATATGTTTCTCACAAACCAGAGCTTCTCACAACAAGCATGATGGTTTCGGTAGGGAACGTCCCACCTTTGGGGACGAAATGATATCCATTGCCTCTTATTGCTTTCAAAAAATTTCTCGTGTCGACATAGAACAACAGGAGTGTTGTGTCAATTTTTGTGATTTTTCGGGGTTCGTTTGGACATTTTTATGCATTAACTGATTTTTCAATGCATTGATGTGCATAATTAAAATTTGAACTACATGCACATGCTCCAGTGGATATAAATTGGTTGAAAAATCAAATATGTTTCCTTGGGTGCATTCTCAGGTCCCATGCAAGAAATGGGAATGGATTTCAAACAACAGGGCACCATTGATTGCCGGCAAAACATTGAGATACCTGGTTTCTAAATTCTAGTAAATCCAAAACTCGTCTGAAATTCATGAAACTTGGCATGCTATCATGGAGCGACATCAACATGCCGTGGTAAATTTTTTGTCCCATTTGGGGCAGGTTTGGGTATATGCTTCTCACAAACCAAAGATTCTCACAACAAGCATGATAGTTTCGATAGGGAACGTCCCACATTTGGGGACGAAACGATATCCATTGCCTCCTATTGCTTTCAAAAAATTTCTCGTGTCAACATAGAACAACAGGAGTGTTGTGTCAATTTTTTTGATTTTTGGGGTTCGTTTGGACGTTTTTTATGCATTAATTGAGTTTTCAATGCATATATGTGTATAATTCAAATTTGAACTACATGCAGATGCTCCAGTGCATATAAATTGGTCGAAAACTCAAATATGTGTCCTTGGGTGCATGCTTAGGTCCCATGCAAGAAATGGGAATGAATTTCAAACACCAGGGCACTGTTGATTACCGGCAAAACATTGAGATACCTGGTTTTTAAATCCTAGTAAATCTAAAACTCGTCAGAAATTAATGAAACTTGGCATGCTATCATGGAGCAGCATCAACATGTCGTGGTAAATTTTTTGTCCCATTTGGGGCAGGTTTGGGTATATGTTTCTCACAAACTAGAGCTTCTCACCACAAGCATGATGGTTTCGGTAGGGAACGTCCCACCTTTGGGAACGATACGATCTCCATTGCCTCTTATTGCTTTCAAAAAATTTCTTGTGTCAACATAGAACAACAGGAGTGTTGTGTCAATTTTTGTGATTTTTCGGGGTTCGTTTGGACATTTTTATGCATTAACTGATTTTTCAATGCATTTATGTCCATAATTAAAATTTGAACTACATGCACATGTTCCAGTGCATATAAATTGGTTGAAAAATTAAATCTGTATCCTTGGGTGCATGCTTAGGTCCCATGCAAGAAATGTGAATGAATTTCAAACACCAGAGCACCGTTGATTACCGGCAAAACGTTGAGATACTTTATTTTTAAATTCTAGTAAATCCATAACTCGTCTGAAATTCATGAAACTTGGCATGCTATCATGGAATGGCACCCGACATGCTGTGATATTTTTCATGTCCATTTTGAGAGAAGGCGCACCCGAATAATGACAACCAACAAAGGCATTTTGAAAAAAATAGTTGCCACCTTAATATCTCAAACGTTTGTATAATTCAAACCGTGTGCGTTCTGTTAACCATTCACGTGGCACCACGGGTCTTGGTTTTAATGGCTGTAGGAGGTGCCGTGCGGACCGGTGCTTGACCTCGACTCAACGGGAGGCGTGCAAGCGCAGACCGGCGCGCAAGCTGACCGAGAGGCGTGCAAGCTATCCTCAGGCTCACTGGGAAGCGTGCGAGCTGTACGTTGCGCGGGCTCATTGGGAAGCGAGCCCTTTGACTTCCATGGCCACCCGCCTTCCTCTCCGTGCGCGCGCCCCCCTCAGCGGCATGGGACGCCGCCTTCGACAACGGCGTCCTGGAGGACGACAACGACGGCGCGGCACGCCGCCTCCGCCGCTGCCGTAAATAGTTTTTTCTTGGGTTTAATACTATATCTGGATCATATGAATATAAATTTGCAGTATGACTGAATGAAAGATATGGTTTTAGCGAACTTGTGTTTTTCTCCCTTAATGTACAGAGTTATCAAACGATTTTCTTTTAAAAAAAACATCAATGATTTTTTTAATATAAAAGACTCATCGCAAATGTTATAGTTAGGACACCCATATGCAAACCGGGAGCTTCCCCAGGAAGCCAAGGGAAAATGTGCCGAGCAGGATTTTTGCGGCTCTGTATCGCAAACGTTTTAGATAGAACACCGTATGCAAAGTGAGAGCAGGATTTGTGCATCTCTTCAATGCAAACGGATCTTTTGGATGACCCATGTGCAACCACTTACAAACAATTTGGTAAGATTTGCATCTGTCATATTGGGTATGTTGCCATTTGTCAAACTGGAAAGATTGACATTTGTTGATCTAGTGACATTGCCATTTGTCAACCTTGTAACACTGCGATTTGTCAAAATATGAAGCTAAAAATCACTAGCAGTATCTAATTTTTGCAACTAAAATTCAGTAATTAAGCATAGATTTCATTCATAGCTTAAGCAGTCGTTCTTAATTTATACAAACAGTTCAACTCGACAGCTGAACCAACCAAACTTTTCCCCAATTATTGCCAACCACGTACTGAAATAGCTACTTCAACTATATATACTAGCTAATTTTAAGTACATTGTGCAGTTCCACCACATGCTGCCTCTCCTCTGCCGAGCACGCTCAGTAAGAGGCGGAGGAGGAGGAGCCTACCGAAAAGCTGGGCAACTGTAATATGGTGCCTGCCGCTGTTGCAGATTCAGCGACGCTCACCTCGAACGCCCTCTGCCGCTCCAGAAGACCCCTCTCGAAGCGGTGGTTCTCCTCGTAGATCTCCTGATTCCTTGCCTCTAAGGCGGCGTGTGCCGTGGCCACCGCGGCGGTAAGGCTCTTTGCATGCTCGACGAGGTGCTCCTCCTTCTCTCGCAGGAACTCGGTGTAGCACGCAAGGTCGCTGACGCACATGCGGGCATCCACCTCCGCCTCCCGCCCTCGGGCAGCGGTGGTGGAGCGGGTGATGATCCCGGCGGTCGACGGTGGGATGGCGGCCACGGCGACCGACGATGGGGTGGTGGCCACGACCACCACCTCCCGCCTTCGGGCCGTGGTGGCGGAGCGGGTGATGGCCACGGTGGCCGACAGTGGGGTGGCGGCCACCTCCCGCCTTCGGGCCGCGGCGGCGGAGCGGGCGATGGCCCTGGCTTTCAACTGCGGTGTCGCGGCAACGGCGGCCGGCAACAGCTGCCGATGGGCACCAGCGGCAGGGCGTGTGGTGGGTGTTCCGCACACACCCAATAGGGACGCCACGCGCACTATGCTACGCCGGGGACTGCGCCGCCGCCGCGGTGTAGCCTCCCAGCTGGAGCTGTCCTCTGATGACGGCGGAGTGGCTGAGCGACGACGATGGACCGGTGCCATTGGCGATTGTAGGGGAAGCAGACGAGATAAGCTACAGGGAGGGAGGGGAAAATGTGATGCAGGACTCACCGGCCGTGAGGGTTTTTATAGCAGGCCAATAAGCATTGGGATTTTGGGGCATTTCACCGAGTCGGGCGGGAAGCTTGCACGAGAACCTGCGAGGTTGGGCGTGAACGGGCTCACCGACGATTCATTGGCGCCACCGTTTGGCCAAAAGAACACCCCCGCAGCGGCAGCGGGGTGACAAGATGTGCGAGACGAGGACGAAAGGCCACGTACACATACGGTTAATAAAAAAAGTTTGTGATTTAATTACCTACTATACCCCCATCCTGGTTTATAAGTATGATTTAACTAATAAAATACGAATGCATGTCGCCAAAGATTATATAGTTGGATTCGTATTTGAACATAGTTTCCAATTATATAATTTTTATAACATGCATTAACATTTTGTTGGTTAAATTTGACGGCAAAGTATGGCACAGAATATAAAGGGGACTATAGACTAGACGGAGGTGGTAGCACACGGCCGCTACTATGCAGCGACGCAAATGTCGGCCGGCTTGTAAGCGACCATTTCCTGCGTGTTCAACTGCTCTATGCGTGTGGTTGCTTGCGGTTCAGGCGGCTGCGACGCGCTCTGCTCGCGTCCCGCCGCGCGTGCTCTACTCTCGCGTCCCTCCGGGTGCTCTGCCCTCGTCCCTACACGCGCCCTGCTAGTGTTTGGGGCCAGCGCACGATCACGCACATTCGTGTGCATGCGGTTGCGCCGGGAGCGGCGCGACGATGCAGTTACCCGTTGCAAAAACTGCCATGCGGACTCGCAGAGAATCCAGGCCGCCCGGCCCCCATTTATTCCTGCGGCCATTTACATTATATCTCTTGCGTCACACGACACAATAAGCACAGCCACGACGACACATACAGAGAGGACATCCAGCGGTTCCAATGGCGCTCCCAGCGACCGATGACGATAACTACAGGCAGTTCACCACGCATCTCGTCATGGACACCCACGTGAGGGGAAGGCCCTCTTGGTGGTGTACACGAATGATCCGGTCTCGGTGGAGAGCTCCATCCAAACTATGGAGCAGTTCCTTGTCGAGGACAAGTACGGAGTGGTCGGCTTTGACCTCGAGTACACCATCGGTCGTGCCGGGCACGATCAGAAGGTTGCCGTCGCCAAGTTGTGCGTGCGACATGACGTCCTCGTCTACCACTAACACCTTGCCACAAGGCCTTGCGAGCATTTCTCCAGGTTTATCAACAGCTCTGACTACAGTTTCGCTATGGTGAACACCACCAACGATCTAAAAGAGCTCAAGGTTTCGGACTTGAAATGCACGAATCTTGTCAACATCTAGCACCACTACAAGGTCTGGGGCAGCGACAAAAACAAACTGAACTCCCTGGTTAACCTCGCATTGGCCATCATCGACCCCTACTACATGAAGATGAAGAATAAGAGCAATAAGGACAAGAACGCCTGGCACGGTGTGTGGCATGAGAGACTGGATGAACAACATGTCTAGTACGCGGGCATGGATGCGTACACAAGCTACGAGATGTACAGGCGGATCATTGACATGAGGAAGTGTCTTCTTCCTGCCCCAGACGAGGGATCGAGCCACAGAGCTGTGGCGAGAGCATCACAAGAAGTGGATGGCTAGACGATCGTTTCTCCTGCTTTAGAATGCATGCAATTGTTTACTGAGGTGTGTGCGAATGATTTGTATAGTCACTTATGTAATTGGATGTTTATTTTAGTTATATATATATACATGTTATTCTACTATAGACAGAGCAAATCACACGGCTTATTAGCAGCAATCGTCTCTGTTATTATTGGTCTTCGCACTCATTTCTGATTACGGACTTGTTTGCCGTGTATCACACGCATCTTGTTCAGTTGAACCGTTTCCATTGTGTTTCCTAATCACACACAATTCATCCTAGTGAACTGCATGCTATATATCGCACACGCCTTCATTTGGCTGCCCGTTTCTTTTGTTCCTCCTCATCCCAAACAGTTAATTGAACTGAACTGTATGCCCTGCATCGCACACGCAACTAAAATCTGAACCGTGTTTGGTGCATCTGTCATCGCAAACGTTTTGCACCTTTCTTGAAGGTTTTTTACACCACCGTTTGCAATTATGGCATCACACACAGTTTCGTCGAAGGGTCTCTGATCGTAGTGTCGCGTTTGGACCATCCTGCAGTAGTGTAAAAGTAGTTTTCTCGTCATCTTCTTGTGACAGGTATTTGAGAGAAACCAAAATATCCATCTAGGAAAAAGAAATGTGTATGTGTAGATAATCTTTCTAACATTTTATCAATAAAAGTTAAAGGATAATGATCTTTCCCAGTGGCTTTATTTATTTTCCTAAAGTCAATTACCATCCTATAACAGGTTACAATTCTTTGTGGGATAAATTCATTTTATTATCATTAGGAACAACAGTGACTCCACCTTTCTTAGGGAACCAATGAACATGACGTACCCATTTACTATCAACCATAGGATAAATTATACCTGCCTCCAAAAGCTTTTCGTTCTTACCACATCCTTCATTTTAGGATTCAAGCTACGTTGATGATCGACGACTGGTTTAGCAAAGATTTCATATCAATCTTATGTTGACACAGAGTAGGGCCAATGCCCTTAAGATCATCAAGAGTATATCAAATTGTGGCATGATGCTTCCTTAAAGTTTTCAATAATCTTTTCACTTCGTGCACTAAAAGGTTACCATTGATAATAACTGGATATATGTCTTTTCATCAAGGTAAGCATATTACAATGTATTAGGGAGTTTGTTTAATGCAAACACCGGATCACTCTTAGGTGGAAGAGGATCTCCCAAAGTTTTCAACAGGCAAATTATGTTTAAGGATAGGTGCTTGCCTAAAAATATTTCATGTATTTCATTTCTCTCATTCATATGCATACCATTCTCATGGTCTAGCAGGTATTGCTCTAATGGATAAGTAGGAGGAACAACAGTAGAAGCACGAAAAATAATTTCATCTTTATTAGGTAATCCTTTATCATGAGGTTGCCTACTAACCTTTGAGAAATAAAATTCATGAGATACGTCACCAAACTTAACACTGACCTTTTCCTTAGCGCAATCAATTTCAGCCTTAACGGTATTCAAGAAAGGTCTACCAAATATAATGAGACAAAAATCATCTTGCAGTGATCCAAGTACTTGTGACACCCAAGTTTTTATTTGGATTTTTCAAAAAAGATTTCTATTTTTGACTTGAGGGGAGCAATTTAAATTTTTCTTTAAGAGAACTCTCCCTCTCATATATTTTTCCATATGGCAAAAGTTTTGTTTGGATTCACCCAAGATCTGCCTTTGGTCTTGGAAGTTCTTACTTTTCATTTGGACTCAAAACAAAATGTTTTTCATTTGGGAAAATAACTCCTGAAATTCTTTTTGAATTTGCACTATGGCTTTTGGAAAGTCCTTCACCACTTTCAACTTTCCCTTCTTACCATGACATTTGTGCAAATCCTCTCCCCAAATCCTTCCCTCACCTTTGGATCATGTTTTACACCTAATCCAGCAAGTTGAACCTCCCCATGTGATTATCCCCATTCAAATTTCATTCAAACAAATTTCTGCCTTCTATTCTACCACTTGGAGATTTACAAAGGAACTCCATTTTCTGTTTGGACTTTTACCCCCAAACTTCTTTCCCCTCCTAGTCCTTTGAACCCTCAACCTGGAACCATGAAGATCCACTAGTCTTCAGTTCAAAAATTTCAAACTACACCTGCTGCAAGTTTGGACCAGATTTGGCAAATTTGGTGAAATTCATTCAAAACCTTCTCCAAAAATTCCAAGTAAATTCAGGCAGCCCCTGGGTGTTTTGAGTGATCATCTCACCAAGTTACAGCTCCAGAAAAATTTATCTCATAGCCAAAACCTTCTGTCGAACACCTGCAGTGCACTGTCTATGTCAAGTTCAGAAAATTCAGAGAACACTGCAGTGGCTGCTGTCGTTTTCTTCAGAGAGGGGCATCGATCTTGCCAGTGCCACCGCGTCGCCTTGCGCCTCGTCCTCGCCCCCTTGTTCCTGCACCGCACGAGTGCCTGGCACCTTGCGGGCGTCGGTGACGAGCAGCAGAAGGTGCGCCACCCCGTGACCAACGTCGGCGGCGGCTTTGCGGGCGCCAGCGGGAGACACGGCGCCGACGACGCCACCCAGCGCCGCCCAAACCACCGGAGCTCGCCGCGTGGCCTTCCACTCCCCCGAACGCGCTACCGCTCTCGTCGTGAACTGCAGGGCGCGGAGCGCGCTCTCTGCCGCCGTTGAGCCCGTGCGGTCACCTCACCGTGGACCGACGCCATTACGCCAGGACCGACCCCGTTTAGCTGCAAATCGAGTCCAGTAACATCCACTGATGCTGCCCGACCGCTCAAACCCCCTGCCAACCCACTGCTCCGCCGTAATCGCTCGCCGGAGATTCACCGTTCACAGCCATCCCGTCGATCTGCCTATAAATAGGGGCCCCGAGCTTCAACTCGAGCACCCACCAGCCCTGCACTCCCCCTAGAGCACGCCTAGCCACTGGAAGAGCCCCGAGGAGGTCTCCTTCCTCGACTCCGGCCGCCGCGACCCGCCACGGGATCCAGCCCGATTCGCCCCCGTGTGTGCTCCTCCGCCTCCATTCTCGTGCCAGTAGCCTCACCTTGCATCCCTCGTTCTGACCCGCGCCTCAATTTGTAGCTTGCAGCCCTCCACCGGAGTTCCCCATCCTCACCCGAGCCACCGTCCGCCGGAGAAAGTGTCGCCGTCGACATAGTGCTCCCCGTTGGACGAGTCCACCACCCACCGACGCGGAAGAGGACGCTGAAGCTCTTGGTACCCTCCGTTTCTCCTAACTCGCCGTGGTTCGACGCCGGCGTCCACCGCAGTCTTCGGGCGCCGGCGAGCTTTTCAAACCTGACATGTGGACCCCGCATGTCAGCCTCTGTTCTTTTATTCGCGAACCGTTTTCTGTTGGCGCCTTCGGGCAAAATACGTTTCCTCCTTTGCGCTTGCGCATTCCCAGCCGAAGCGTTTTCTGTTTTCTCAGTTAAAACCCTGGAACTTTTCTGTTTCATTACAGATAAGTCCCTGGACAGAAACCTTTATAACTTTTTAATAAAAAGGTGTTTTTGAGTGATTCTTTTTCTGAAAATCATCAAATTTTGTCTAGTTTTTTATGGGATTTATTTGAAAAATAATTGGAAAAGTTTCTGTGTATGTGTTGGTTTTCACGTTAGTGCCCGTTTCGTGATTTGCCGTAGGTTCCGGGAGGGGTGACGGAGCCGCGAACTTCGCCGAGCTAGACTCCGACTTCTCCGAACCAGGCAAGCATGTTTTGAACATTTGATATGACAGGTGTTTTGCATGTTCACGTGAGAGTTTGTGTGTGGCATATGGGTGTCGGTAAAAACCTCGTTGCTTGTACGGCAACGACCCGGTTGTCCCAAAGTTGCGATGACCTCTGTTGAGAGGTGGTCTAATCATGTGGTGACATGAAGGGCAGCAAGGTGGTACTGTTGTAGCATGCCAGCCTTGCGCCATCCGACTTTCTTCGACGTTAACGCGGTTGGAGCCACGTTATCGATCTTTTCCCGCATGTTCCAAAGTTGCGATGATCTCTGATGAGAGATGGCCTAATCATGTGGTGACATGAAGGGCAGCAAGGTGGTACTGTTGTAGCATGCCAGCCTTGCGTCATCCGACTTTTCCGACGTTAACATGGTTGGAGCCGTGTTACCGTCCCTTCCCCTTTCCGTGCTACCACATGTCTCATTGCCAGGATGCGGTTTAGTAAGTTGGTAATCTCTTTCCGTGTACACACCAAACAGAGAGGCCGGGATGATGGTACCTTGGCCCAGGATTAAAGCCAGTCATTCGGTCAGGGGGCATGGGTGTTTCCGGTCGGGACCGAGAGGGGGGCACCCCCTTAGAGCGCGCGTATATAAATTTGATCCCATGCTACGCAAGGTTGTAGCCTCCCCGTCTCAAGGTTTTTCTTGAACGTCGCCGAGGGTGATCCCTGGCTTCGGAAGGTTGAATTGGGTGTGTACTGGTTAGACGTGTTTCCTCCAAAACACCGCAGATGGAACTAGTCCCCGTGACTACTGAAATCCGTTGGCTGTGGTTAAGTACAAACTCTGCAGAGTCAATTCTTTCCAAATCATCGTATCTATGATCAGTAGTGTAAACATTATATCCATATCTATCCGTGTGAAAAACTTGTCCCCGGTGAACAAGCTCAAGTGGTAAAATTCCAGATTTATTGTTATTCCAGTGGATGGACTAACTTTATTTTGTGTCTCATGCTTGTGATAATTTATGTCTCCGAACTGTTGTAATAATGAGATGTGATATAATCCCTTTAGGTGACGTCGCGCAGACGTCCGACTGTGGCGTGACGTCCGACTGCGGCATGCACTATCTTTACTTTCTGTTATAAGCCCTTTATGTGGTGTCGCCCCGACGCCCGACTGTGGCATTATTATTCTGCATTTACCTCTCGAGGAGTCCTTCAGACACTCGTTTGGCACCCGCATTATTATTCCGTATTTTCCGCTCGACGAGTCTTTCAGACACTCGTTTGGCACCCGCATTATTATTCCGCATTTTCTGCTCGAGGAGTCTTTCAGACACTCGTTTGGCACCCGCATTATTATTCCGCATTTTCCGCTCGAGGAGTCTTTCAGACACTCGTTTGGCACCCGCATTACTATTCTGCAGTTCCCGCTCGAGGAGTCTTTCAGACACTCGCTGGGCACCCAGTATTTATTTATGTCTAATCGCACTGGTTAACTTATTCATGTGCTTCATGTTTACATTTGTTATACCTTATGTCTGAACTGTCTTGCGAGTACTTTCATAGTACTCACCTGGCTTGTTGTTTTGGCCAGATGTTGACGAAGGTGATCTCTTGGATGAAGAGTTTGATAGCGCATCCGATGCCTAGAGGAGTCCCAGTCAGTCCTGCGCGATCCCGGATATTGGTCACTTATGTTGTTTACGCTTCCGCCACCCGCAATAAGTCTCCTCAAGCCTCACTCCGACGCTCGATGAGCTGTAGTCGTCTGGAATCATATCACTCGCTTCGTGATGATATTTCCACCATCGTTATTATCGTGAGTTAGAAGTTTGCCACCCTATCTGCCATATTGTTTTATCGGCGTGCCTGTAATAAATTATTGGGCAGTCGCTGCTCAACCTTGTGTTATATTTAGTACTCCTGGTATTTTTCTTCTGTGACCAAGATTATTGTCTACCAGTGAGAAGGAATTCTTCTTCGCTGGTCCGTAAAAGGGATTGGTCTCTCAATAATTATTTTATTGAAAAACCGGTCGTGACAAGCTTGGTATCAGAGCCAGGCTGACTGTAGGAAGCCACTAGGTGCGATCGCTAATCGGTTATTAGCGTCTTTTGTGCTTTTTCAGCATTTTGCAATTGTAGCTATTTTCTGTTGGTCATCATAAAATTTATGACATGACTACTCATAATTTTTGCCTACTTTTGTAGATGGCTGACAGCAGCTGTGAGAATCGAGTGTTCACCAACGTGCTCGAGGGGTTTGTCAAGCTCCTCGTCTCCATCACCAAGCTCGCGATCGGGCCAGCAGCTCGCTCGGAGTTCACACTCTATCAGCACAAGCTCAGTGACGACGTGTCTATGCACCAGGCTGTGGTGCAGTTCAAGGGAGGACGTTCAGCTGCACGCCACTTCCGTTTTGTGGGAAGGGCCATGCCTACGGAGAGGCATGCCATGCAGATGGCTGCCCGTGAGGCGATAGCTCGCCTTCGGGACATCCTTCCTACGATGAAGACTCATCGCTACCGCTACCTCCCATGCCATGTGCCTTACACCAGCCACTATGCGTTCGCCTGCCATCGGGGAGAGCGAGATGAAGCCATCGAAATGGTTGTGGAGTATCTCAAGGCGCTGGAGGAGTCTTTCGACAACCTCGTAGATGATCTTGTGGCTGCCCGCATGGACTTAGTCCGGGGCGGTCCTGCCAGCAGGAAGGAGCTTCTCCACACAGCGCCGCCTCTGACATTCGTCTCGTCTTCAGCCTCGTATGCACCGGCCGTTTTGGCCACTGCTCGCCGTCTGCCTACCACTGAGGAGTTCGACCGAGTCATCGCTCCTACTCCAGTCAGAGCCGCACCGCCTGCCGCACGCGCTCTACCACCAGTCGCCCCCGCACCATCACCGCCGCGCAGCATCGCACGCCAGGAGCCAGCTAGAGAGGAGGAGGTTGATTCTCCTGGACCACTGAGCCTTGCCATCGGCAAGGGGAAGGAGATCTTCACCATCTCCGACTGAGAGCACCGAGTAGCCGCGTGTTATGCCTGCTTGTATGATGTGTTGTTTTTATCTGTATGCTAGTTTGTGTTGGTGTGTTTGCTGCCTTCCGGAGTAGTACGCTAGTTTTTACTAACATGTCAGGATTGTGTACGCACAACCTGAGTGCTGTATCTTGTGTTTGCTTTCGCATGTAAGATTTGTGTTAAGCACTTCTTCTCCGTGAAAAATCATTCGTGTTTTTTTTAAAACCTAGAAGCCTTTTTGATTATTACCTTTGCAAGAGTTTTCTTGCGCTACACAGTTTTTCTCATGGGTTTTGCAAATGATACCCCAGACTGGAAAAAATGTCTCGCCCTTGGACTCGCTCTATGCCCAATCAGCCAGAAGAGGTTTACGGAACACAGACCAGCAACAATTTCACTTAGGGTCAGTCCAGCCAACAGGACAGCGAAGCGGCACTATCTCAAGTATGTCGTCTCTTCGAGCAAAGCCAGCAACAGCACCAGGAGATGATGAACCATGTCATCAATATGGGAAACCACCGTGAACCCTATCAACCACATTCCAAGTTATCTAAGTTACAGAAGACTCGCCCCTCAACTTTTGCTCACACCGACAGGCCACTGGAAGCCGATGATTGGCTTCGCGAGATTGAAAGGAAACTGATTATCGCTCAGTGCTCAGATCATGAGAAGGTGCTTTTTGCACCACACTACCTTACTGGAGCAGCCGCAGCATGGTGGGAAAACTTCCTACACATGCACCCCAGGGAACACAACATCACCTGGGAAGAATTCAAGGAAGGCTTCCGTGGGGCACACATTCCCAGGAGCATCCTAAAGATCAAGAAGAGAGAGTTTGATGACCTGAAGCAAAGAGGCATGTCCGTCACAGAATACAACGGCCAGTTTACCCAACTGTCTCGTTATGCCTACGACGAGCACATGACAGAAAACAAGAAGATGGAAAAATTCCTGGATGGCCTGGCACCAGCATTAAGATGCCAACTGATTGTACACACCTTTCCGGATTTTAAGACGCTGGTGGACAAGGCCATCACCCTGGAGAATGAGCGCCGTAGTCTGGAAGATATCCGCAAGCGGAAGAGGGACAAGACGACTCTTGCCCGCAGCAACCGAGGCAAGACTGAGGTCCCAAGGACAGACACGAGGAGATCCACGACTACTGAGCCAAGACCCGTCGGACAATTTCATGCCAGAGACAAGGAGTTCACATACCGTCCAGGGGTCACCTGCTATGCTTGTGGTCAACAAGGGCATTATGCTAAATAGTGCCCGAAGCCAAGAGACACGGCACCCAAGCCGAACAATGGTGGGAACAACCCAGCCCCCAAGCGCAACAACTTCCACCCCAGCAGCAACCACAGGAAGGGTCACCTGAACCATGTGACCAGGGAAGAAGCGCAGAATGCCCCAGACATCGTGCTCGGTACGTTCCCTGTCAACACAGTACCTGCCACGGTTTTGTTTGATTCTGGAGCTTCCCATTCGTTTGTTTCGAAGAGTTTTGTTTCACAACATGGCTTTCCGAGACTTCCCTTGGAAAAATCTATGATCATCAAGTCCCCCGGAAATAAGCAAATTGCTCAGGGTTACTGCCAAGGAGTGGTCATTGAGTTCGAAGGACTACCATTCCACGCGAATCTCATCGTGTTGGAAAGTAAAGGACTGGATGTCATTCTAGGAATGGACTGGTTAACCACCAACAAAGGATTCATCGACTGTTTCAATCGGACAGTGATTCTCACTCACCATCATGGCAAGACTATAAGAGTTTCCGCTCAAGAAAGGCCACGATCACAGGAACCAAAACTGAACAAGATGGACATCGCAGAATTAAGAAAAGTGCCAATGGTATGCGAGTTCCCTGATGTGTTCCCGGAAGAACTACCAGGCATGCCACCAGACCGAGAGATCGAATTCAGCATCGAACTAGCACCTGGCACCGCTCCCATTTATAAGAAGCCGTATAGAATGGCACCCTCAGAATTGGTGGAGTTAAAGAAGCAGATAAAGGAATTGTTGGACAAAGGATTTATTCGAGCCAACTCCTCACCATGGGGTTCGCCTGTGTTGTTCGCCAAAAAGAAGGATGGGACACTAAGGCTGTGCATAGACTATCGAGCCCTCAATATGGTCACCATCAAAAACAAATATCCGATGCCACGAATAAATGATTTGTTTGACCAGCTCGCACAAGCCAAGGTATTCTCAAAAATTGATTTGAGATCGGGATATCACCAATTGAAGGTACGAACGGAAGATATTCCCAAGACAGCTTTCACTTCCAGATATGGGTTGTACGAGTTTACAGTGATGCCTTTTGGAATAACGAACGCCCCCACATATTTCCTCCACCTCATGAACAAAGTATTCATGAAATTCATGGACAAATTTCTGGTGGTATTCATTGACGACATTCTGGTTTACTCAAGGACACCAGAAGAACATGCTGAGCACCTCAGAATTGTTTTGGGAGAATTGAGGAAACATCAGTTGTACGCCAAATTTAGCAAATGCGAATTTTGGCTAAGACAAGTAGGTTTCTTGGGCCATATATTGAACCAAGAAGGCGTGGCCGTAGACCCAGAAAAAGTCAAGGCCATACTGGACTGGAAGCCACTCGCGAATGTTACAGATGTGCGGAGTTTCCTAGGAATGGCCGGATATTACAGGAGGTTTATTGAAGGATTCTCCACTGTGGCAAAACCTATAACGCAGTTACTCAAGAAGGACAAGAAATTTGTATGGACGGAAGCATGTGAGCAGAGCTTCCAAGAACTCAAGAAAAAGCTGACAACCGCACCAGTCTTAACTGTGCCAGACATACACAAGAGCTTTGAGGTGTATTGTGACGCGTCCCGAAAAGGTCTCGGATGTGTGCTAATGCAGATGGCAAAGTTGTCGCATATGCCTCCAGGCAACTGCGAAAACATGAGGAAAATTACCCAACACATGACCTGGAGCTAGCAGCAGTTATACATCCACTCAAGGAGTGGAGGCACTTTCTGTTGGGAAATCACTGTGAAATATATACAGACCATAAGAGCCTCAAATAAATTTTCACACAGCCAGAGCTGAATTTACGCCAACGACGCTGGTTGGAACTGGTCAAGGACTATGACGTCGGTATTCACTACCACCCAGGGAAAGCAAATGTAGTGGCCGATGCCCTTAGTCGAAACCCCAGCCCGGACAGTGACGGTCAGCAAAGTTTGAGGCCTGAGTTTCAGCGAGAGTTCACTCGGCTCAACATGATGTTAGTCTCTGAGGGCACCATATCGAACCTGGAGATACAACCCACCCTAGTGGAACAAATCAAGAAGGCTCAACAGGGACATCCCAGTATCGAAGGCATAAAGAAGAAAATGAACCTTAGCAAGACTTGAGAATTCGTCCAGGACATTGAAGGGACATTATGGTACCGAGACAGACTTTGCGTACCTAACATTGAGGGACTCAAGCAACAGATCTTGACGGAGAGCCACACCGCTCCATACTCGATCCATCCTGGAGGAACCAAAATGTACAAGGACATTTAGGAAAGATTTTGGTGGCACGGTATGAAAAGAGATATAGCCACATTCATTGCTTGTTGCGATTCATGTCAGCGCATCAAGGCCGAGCACCAAAAGCCAGCAGGGCTACTCCAGCCTAACAGGATACCGGAGTGGAAATGGGATGAAATCGGAATGGACTTCATTGTCGGATTACCCCGATCACAGTGTTGAAATGACGCCATCTGGGTCATCACAGACCGACTAACCAAGGTTGCTCACTTCATTCCCGTGAAGGCTACCTACTCCACACAAAGACTGGCAAAACTCTATCTCTCCCGTATAGTTTGCTTGCACGGAGTCCCAAAGACTATAATATCAGACCGAGGCACCCAATTCGTCTCCAAATTTTGGGATCACCTACAACAAGCTCTGGGCACGCAACTAGCTTTCAGTACAGCATACCACCCTCAGACTGATGGACAGACGGAACGTGTGAACCAGATCCTAGAGGATATGCTAAAGAGCCTGCGTACTCACCTATGGATCCAGTTGGGAAGAGAGTTTGCCGTATGCCGAATTTGCTTACAACAACAGTTACCAAGCCAGCTTGAAAATGGCACCCTTTGAAGCATTGTACGGGCGAAGGTGTCGTACCCCATTGAATTGGTCAGAAACTGGTGACAGCCGTATCTTCGGCCCAGACATGCTCAAAGAGGCTGAGGAGAAAGTTAAGCAAATCAGGGACAGACTCAAGACAGCACAGAGCCGCCAAAAGAGCTACTATGATCAGAAGCACCGTGAGGTCAGCTTTGAACCCGGAGATTCCGTATACCTCCGAGTATCTCCTATGAGGGGTCTGCAATGGTTCAAAATTAAGGGGAAGCTAGCCCCAAGGTTTATTGGACCATTTTGTGTAAAGGCACGAAGAGGCACGGTGGCCTACCAACTAGACCTCCCCAAGGAGCTGTCAGACGTCCATGACGTGTTCCACGTCTCACAGTTAAGAAAATGTGTGAGCAATCCAGAAAAACATGTACCTCATGAGGACAGTGATATGCAACCAGATCTCACCTACAGAGAAAGGCCAGTAAAGGTTTTAGAAGAGTCTGAACAGAGGACCCGTCAGAAAACGACAAGATTTTTTAGGGTTCAGTGGAGCAACCACACTGAGAATGAAGCCACATGGGAGAGGGAAGATTTCCTCCGAGCAGAGTATCCATATCTATTTGAGGAACAGCCCAAATCTCGAGGACGAGATTTTTCCTAAGGGGGTAGGTGTTGTGACACCCAAGTTTTTATTTGGATTTTTCAAAAAAGATTTCTATTTTTGACTTGAGGGGAGCAATTTAAATTTTTCTTTAAGAGAACTCTCCCTCTCATATATTTTTCCTTATGGCAAAAGTTTTGTTTGGATTCACCCAAGATCTGCCTTTGGTCTTGGAAGTTCTTACTTTTCATTTGGACTCAAAACAAAATGTTTTTCATTTGGGAAAATAACTCCTGAAAATCTTTTTGAATTTGCACTATGGCTTTTGGAAAGTCCTTCACCACTTTCAACTTTCCCTTCTTACCATGACATTTGTGCAAATCCTCTCCCCAAATCCATCCCTCACCTTTGGATCATGTTTTACACCTAATCCAGCAAGTTGAACCTCCCCATGTGATTATCCCCATTCAAATTTCATTCAAACAAATTTCTGCCTTCTATTCTACCACTTGGAGATTTACAAAGGAACTCCATTTTCTGTTTGGACTTTTACCCCCAAACTTCTTTCCCCTCCTAGTCCCTTGAACCCTCAACCTGGAACCATGAAGATCCACTAGTCTTCAGTTCAAAAATTTCAAACTACACCTGCTGCAAGTTTGGACCAGATTTGGAAAATTTGGTGAAATTCATTCAAAACCTTCTCCAAAAATTCCAAGTAAATTCAGGCAGCCCCTGGGTGTTTTGAGTGATCATCTCACCAAGTTACAGCTCCAGAAAAATTTATCTCATAGCCAAAACCTTCTGTCGAACACCTGCAGTGCACTGTCTATGTCAAGTTCAGAAAATTCAGAGAACACTGCAGTGGCTGCTGTCGTTTTCTTCAGAGAGGGGCATCGATCTTGCCAGTGCCACCGCGTCGCCTTGCGCCTCGTCCTCGCCCCCTTGTTCCTGCACCGCACGAGTGCCTGGCACCTTGCGGGCGTCGGCGACGAGCAGCAGAAGGTGCGCCACCCCGTGACCAACGCCGGCGGCGGCTTTGCGGGCGCCAGCGGGAGACACGGCGCCGACGACGCCACCCAGCGCCGCCCAAACCACCGGAGCTCGCCGCGTGGCCTTCCACTCCCCCGAACGCGCTGCCGCTCTCGTCGTGAACCGCAGGGCGCGTAGCGCGCTCTCTGCCGCCGTTGAGCCCGTGCGGTCACCTCACCGTGGACCGACGCCATTACGCCAGGACCGACCCCGTTTAGCTGCAAATCGAGTCCAGTAACATCCACTGATGCTGCCCGACCGCTCAAACCCCCTGCCAACCCACTGCTCCGCCGTAATCGCTCGCCGGAGATTCACCGTTCACGGCCATCCCGTCGATCTGCCTATAAATAGGGGCCCCGAGCTTCAACTCGAGCACCCACCAGCCCTGCACTCCCCCTAGAGCACGCCTAGCCACTGGAAGAGCCCCGAGGAGGTCTCCTTCCTCGACTCCGGCCGCCGCGACCCGCCACGGGATCCAGCCCGATTCGCCCCCGTGTGTGCTCCTCCGCCTCCATTCTCGTGCCAGTAGCCTCACCTTGCATCCCTCGTTCTGACCCGCGCCTCAATTTGTAGCTTGCAGCCCTCCACCGGAGTTCCCCATCCTCACCCGAGCCACCGTCCGCCGGAGAAAGTGTCGCCGTCGACATAGTGCTCCCCGTTGGACGAGTCCACCACCCACCAACGCGGAAGAGGACGCTGAAGCTCTTGGTACCCTCCGTTTCTCCTAACTCGCCGTGGTTCGACGCCGGCGTCCACCGCAGTCTTCGGGCGCCGGCGAGCTTTTCAAACCGGACATGTGGACCCCGCATGTCAGCCTCTGTTCTTTTATTCGCGAACTGTTTTCTGTTGGCGCCTTCGGGCAAAATACGTTTCCTCCTTTGCGCTTGCGCATTCCCAGCCGAAGCGTTTTCTGTTTTCTCAGTTAAAACCCTGGAACTTTTCTGTTTCATTACAGATAAGTCCCTAGACAGAAACCTTTATAACTTTTTAATAAAAAGGTGTTTTTGAGTGATTCTTTTTCTGAAAATCTTCAAATTGTGTCTAGTTTTTTATGGGATTTATTTGAAAAATAATTGGAAAAGTTTCTTTGTATGTGTTGGTTTTCACGTCAGTGCCCGTTTCGTGATTTGCCGTAGGTTCCGGGAGGGGTGACGGAGCCGCGAACTTCGCCGAGCTAGACTCCGACTTCTCCGAACCAGGCAAGCATGTTTTGAACATTTGATATGACAGGTGTTTTGCATGTTCACGTGAGAGTTTGTGTGTGGCATATGGGTGTCGGTAAAAACCTCGTTGCTTGTACGGCAACGACCCGGTTGTCCCAAAGTTGCGATGACCTCTGTTGAGAGGTGGCCTAATCATGTGGTGACATGAAGGGCAGCAAGGTGGTACTGTTGTAGCATGCCAGCCTTGCGCCATCCGACTTTCTTCGATGTTAACGCGGTTGGAGCCACGTTATCGATCTTTTCCCGCATGTTCCAAAGTTGCGATGATCTCTGATGAGAGATGGCCTAATCATGTGGTGACATGAAGGGCAGAAAGGTGGTACTGTTGTAGCATGCCAGCCTTGCGTCATCCGACTTTTCCGACGTTAACATGGTTGGAGCCGTGTTACCGTCCCTTCCCCTTTCCGTGCTACCACATGTCTCATTGCCAGGATGCGGTTTAGTAAGTTGGTAACCTCTTTCCGTGTACACACCAAACAGAGAGGCCGGGATGATGGTACCTTGGCCCAGGATTAAAGCCAGTCATTCGGTCAGGGGGCATGGGTGTTTCCGGTTGGGACAGAGAGGGGGGCACCCCCTTAGAGCGCGCGTATATAAATTTGATCCCATGCTACGCGAGGTTGTAGCCTCCCCGTCTCAAGGTTTTTCTTGAACGTCGCCGAGGGTGATCCCTGGCTTCGGAAGGTTGAATTGGGTGTGTACTGGTTTGACGTGTTTCCTCCAAAACACCGCAGACGGAACTAGTCCCCATGACTACTGAAATCCGTTGGCTGTGGTTAAGTACAAACTCTGCAGAGTCAATTCTTTCCAAATCATCGTATCTATGATCAGTAGTGTAAACATTATATCCATATCTATCCGTGTGAAAAACTTGTCCCCGGTGAACAAGCTCAAGTGGTAAAATTCTAGATTTATTGTTATTCCAGTGGATGGACTAACTTTATTTTGTGTCTCATGCTTGTGATAATTTATGTCTCCGAACTGTTGTAATAATGAGATGTGATATAAGCCCTTTAGGTGACGTCGCGCAGACGTCCGACTGTGGCGTGTACTCATTTCTCACTTTCGATATAAGCCCTTTATGTGATGTCGCTCAGACGTCCGACTGCGGCATGCACTGTCTTTACTTTCTGTTATAAGCCCTTTATGTGGTGTCGCCCCGACGCCCGACTGTGGCATTATTATTCTGCATTTACCTCTCGAGGAGTCCTTTAGACACTCGTTTGGCACCCGCATTATTATTCCGCATTTTCCGCTCGAGGAGTCTTTCAGACACTCGTTTGGCACCCGCATTATTATTCCGCATTTTCCGCTCGAGGAGTCTTTCAGACACTCGTTTGGCACCCGCATTATTATTCTGCATTTTCCGCTCGAGGAGTCTTTCAGACACTCGTTTGGCACCCGCATTATTATTTCGCATTTTCCGCTCGAGGAGTCTTTCAGACACTCGTTTGGCACCAGTATTACTATTCTGCAGTTCCCGCTCGAGGAGTCTTTCAGACACTCGCTTGGCACCCAGTATTTATTTATGTCTAATCGCACTGGTTAACTTATTCATGTGCTTCATGTTTACATTTGTTATACCTTATGTCCGAACTGTCTTGCGAGTACTTTCATAGTACTCACCTGGCTTGTTGTTTTGGCCAGATGTTGACGAAGGTGATCTCTTGGATGAAGAGTTTGATAGCGCATCCGATGCCTAGAGGAGTCCCAGTCAGTCCTGCGCGATCCCGGATATTGGTCACTTATGTTGTTTACGCTTCCGCCACCCGCAATAAGTCTCCTCGAGCCTCACTCCGACGCTCGATGAGTTGTAGTCGTCTGGAATCATATCACTCGCTTCGTGATGATATTTCCACCACCGTTATTATCCTGAGTTAGAAGTTTGCCATCCTATCCGCCGTATTGTTTTATCGGCGTGCCTGTAATAAATTATTGGGCAGTCGCTGCTCAACCTTGTGTTATATTTAGTACTCCTGGTATTTTTCTTCTTTGACCAAGATTATTGTCTCCCAGTGAGAAGGAATTCTTCTTCGCTGGTCCGTAAAAGGGATTGGTCTCTCAATAATTATTTTATTGAAAAACCGGTCGTGACAGTACTAGGAAATCAGTAGGGTATTTAATCTTACCGCACAAGACTTCAACATCTCTAACAATACCAAGCACTGAAATAGTATATCTGTTTGCATGCTTAATAGTAACATCAATATCTTCTATCTCAACAGGTGCAATATCATGCATAACTTCTTGATATAAAGAAAATGGAAAAGCACTTATGCTTGCAACCATATCACATAAACCATGATAGCAATGATCTACAATCTTAATAGAAACAATAGGCATGCCAACAACCGGCTTAGTCTTATCTAATTAACTTGTTCCACATTAACTTGTTTAGCAATCCTAGTTGCTTCCTCATCGAAATAAATGACATGACCATCAATATTATCAACCAAGAGATCTTTAACCATTGCAATATTAGGTTCCACTTTAATTTGTTGAGAGGGCTTAGAGCATCTCCAGCTGTTGGCCCCCAAGGGGGCACGTAAAAAAACGGCTGCACTACAACTACGGGACAAAGAATTCGCTGAGCGCGGCGAAGTCGCCGTCATCCTCGTCGTCCTTCTCCTCCTTTACGTGGCCGCCCCTGCTGGACCCCAGCTCGGCGTCGCCCTGGAGGACCGGCAGCGGTGGCGCGTCATCGTCACTGTTGTCATCGAGGACGACGATGCCTCCCTCATCGCGGCCACGATGCCGAGCGGCAAACTGCTCGTAGGCGCGTCACTGGCGCTCCAGCTCCGTCCGCGCCCAGTCTTCACGCGCGGATTCAAGGCTGCCGCGTCATCGCGCTCCTCCTTCATGCCGCCGGCGAGCCCTGGCTCCGTCTTCACGGCGGCGAGCCCCGGCTCCATCTTTGGTTTGACGTAGCGGGGAGGAGCCGAGGAGGAGGCGCGCCCGCCGCCCTCGTTGATGACGATGCTGGCGCTGCGGGTGCGCCGGCCGAGCGGCGTCTCCGCTGCGGGCTCTGCCTTGACGCCGAACACCGCTGGCGAGCCGGAGGAGTGGGAAGAGGAGCGGGAGGAGGAGTGGGAGGACGAGGACGAGGAGGAGCCGAACCTCCTGGGCATCCCTTGCCCGGCACTCCGGCAGGGGACCGGGGCGGCGGCCGCAGCAGGTGAGGGAGTCCTAGACTAAGGGGTCCTCGGGCGTCCGGCCTTTTACACATTGGGCCGGACTGATGGGCTGTGAAGACACGAAGACCGAAGACTACACCCGTGTCCGGATTGGACTCTACTTGGCGTGGAAGGCAAGCTAGGCGATCGATTATGAGGATTCCCTCCTTAATGTAACCGACTCCATGTAACCCTAGATCTCTCCGGTGTCTATACAAACCGGAGAGCATAGTCCGGATAGGACAGATTCATTACCATATACTCATAGGCTAGAGTTCTAGGGTTTAGCCATTACGATCTCGTGGTAGATCAACTCTTGTAACACTCATATTCATCAAGATCAATCAAGCAGGAAGTAGGGTATTACCTCCATAGAGAGGGCCCGAACCTGGGTAAACATTGTGTCCCCCGTCTCATGTTACCATCGATCCTAGACGCACAGTTCGGGACCCCCTACCCGAGATCCGCCGGTTTTGACACCGACATTGGTGCTTTCATTGAGAGTTCTACTGTGCTGTCGACGAAAGGATTCGATGGCCCCTTCGATCGTCAGTAATGACGCCGTCCAGGGAGAAACCTTTCTCCCCGGACAAATCTTTGTGTTCGGTGGCTTCGTACTGCGGGCCAACTCACTCGGCCACCTGGAGCAGATCGATAGCTACGCCCCTGGCCATCAGGTCAGATTCGGAAGCCTGAACTATGTTGCGGACATCCGTGGAGACTTGATCTTCGACGGATTCGCGACCACGACAACCGCTGCCCTTCGCCCCGATGAACGTGGCTTAAACCTGTCATCGGGCCGCATCCAGGAGATAGCTCATGTAACAACTCTGTCCTTAGACCCGGAGCAGATCAAGTCCGAAGATGGGAAACTCAACCCCATCACGGGGCCTACCAATTCGGCGGCGTTGGAGCCGCAGGCAGATTCCACTTCATACGACTCTTGCATCAAAGGAACCCCGGATCTGTCCCCGGTACCGAGTTCCAAAACCTGCGAGCCCGCGGATACCGAACTCGATCGGCTATCGATCTTCAATTTCAGCGCCGCGGATATCTTCCAACACTCGCCCATGGGCGACCTACTAAACTCACTAAAAAACCTATCCCTGGCAGATGGCTCGTCGCCGAACTATGTTCGGTTCGACCTTACGGCGGATGATGGAGATATTTTCTTCCCACCTGCCACCCACTTCATAGCCACCGTCGAAGACCCAACCAACACGCCTGACCCCTGCACCGAAGACATTGATGGTCTGGACGACGATGAGGGGCAAAGCCAGAGCTTACTATTCGCTAGACACGGGGCGACCACTTCCTGGTATAACGTGTGTATGGTAGACACACCCAACGACGATCTCGATGATGACAAGGAGGATCCAGTCGAGGATAAGCCTCCTGGTACACAGTCCGAACACCGGCGCCCCTGGCGCCACTCTCAGTCATGTCATTCAAGAGAAAACTATACCAGCATCGGAGATAATACTCCGGACAACGAAGACCCTGTTGGATCCGAACAGGAGGACCAGGAAAGCGGGCAGGATAGCCCTGATGAACAGGCCACATACGGAGACTCGGAGGATAGTTATTATCTTCCACTCTCCGACGAAGAAGAGAGCCTCAGCAACGAGGAATTCATCGTGCCTGAGGAACCTCTAGAACAGGAGCACTTCAAACGCCGGCTCATAGCCACTGCAAGGAGCCTAAGGAGGAAGCAGCTGCAGCTTCAAGTAAGCCAAGATTTGCTCAACGATAGATGGACCGAGGTCCTGGCCGCCGAATAATACGGCCATAGCATCCCAGACAAAAGCCACCGCAATAGTAGGTGGCTCCCTCAACACGATGGTAAAGCTTTGGAGCCCACACCACCATCGAATAAGCCGGTAGGCCGACCACAGTTCGGTCCGGGCAAAGCAGCAGCCCCAGCAGAGCACCATACCAACCCATCCGGCCGTCCAAAGAAGAATAAAGAAGCTTGGGGGGACACTTGCGACATCCAACAAGACCTGGAGGGTAGAACAGGACACACAAAATCAACACACAGATCGCGGAGACATGCCCCGGCCAGTAATAACGGTTATCTATTCGGACACAACAGACCCGAGCACGCTCGGTCCAAAAACCGTAAGTGGAGTCCACCGGAGGTGCTTCACAGTGTGGCCCAACATAGAGGAGCCGCACACCCTCTTTGCTTCACCAACGAGGTAATGGAGCATGAATTTCCAGAAGGGTTTAAACCCATCGACATTGAATCATACGATGGAACAACAGATCCCACAGATGGATTGAGGATTACCTCCTCCATATCCACCTGGCTCGCGGAGACGACCTTCATGCCATTAAATACCTGCCACTCAAGCTTAAGGGGCCCGCACGGTACTGGCTAAACAGTCTGCCAGAAAATTCCATTGGCAGCTGAGAAGACTTGGAAGATGCCTTTCATGACAACTTCCAAGGAACGTATGTCCGGCCACCAGATGCCGATGACTTAAGTCATATTGTCCAACAACCCGGCGAGTCAGCCAGGGAACTCTGGACAAGGTTCCTAGTAAAAAAGAACCAAATCGTCGACTGTCCGGACGCGGAAGCCCTCGCGGCCTTCAAACATAGCGTCCGGGATGAATGGCTAGCATGTCACCTCGGCGAGGAAGGACCTAAATCCATGACAGCCCTTACCGCTCTAATAACTCGCTTTTGTGCGGGAGAAGCCAACTGGCTTGCTCGCAAAAGCAACAACGCAAGCGACCCGGACACTTCCGAAATCCGAGACGGCAACGGCAAGCCATGACTAAACGAGCATAACAGTCGCAGCAACAACGAAAGATTGCATGACACAGCGGTCCACGCCGGATTTCACAATCCGAAACACGGCCAACGGAAAAAGCCATTCAAGGCCAAACATGACGGACCATCCGCCCTTGACAGGATATTGGACCGACCTTGTCAGATTCACGACCACCCTGATAAACCAGCTAATCATACCAACAGAAACTATTGGGTCTTCAAGCAGGCAGGCAAGCTTAATGCCGAATACAAGGGTAGAAGGCCACCAAGCGATAAATACGACGGCAAGGCTCGCCAGCCGAACACCGGGGGCCAGAAGCAGTTTCCTTCCGACGTCCGATCGCTGCCAGAGCGGAAATAGTAGTTCGGCTTCCGCCACCCACCCACTATGACGGCAGGTTTTACACCACGCGTACATCACTACGCGCTCAAGATACCATGGGCATCGGCGGAAGCACAATACGGACAACCCTGCAAACTTTCCCATAACGCTTTTTTATCCATTTTCTTTATTTTACTTTATTATAAACAGGTGACCGACAGGACTGCATGTGCAACGGACTCTGTCGGAGTTCGGATCCGTACACTCACCTAAGGGGTTACTTCTGTCAAGGACTCCCCTCCCAAAGGACGGGCGACGCAGACGTGCGACAGGAGGTCCAAAACATCTTTTTGCAGACCGCACTATTTATTTTTGAGCCTGTACTATGCCTTTTTCCTCCGTTCCAGACCCCGAGCATGTCAAATAGCCGGGTTGTGATTTTTTCTCTTCTTTTTTATATGAATTTATCATTGGCTTATTACTCCACTCCCAGTAAACTTCATCCAAACTAATCGTCTATACTCTTTTTTCAATGAGTACGGCCGTAACGGCGGTGTTACAAGACGCACCCCGGCATAACCTGCCAGGGGCTCGGTATGGGAAAAAATGAGTCGCCAGTAAAAGCCCGAACAGCTCTATAGCATACTTCAGCGTCGCAAGTTTGGCCTTATATGCATCAGCTCCGAATCATTGTCTTTGGTCAATAGTTGGGTTGCCCGGCTCCTGTGCTTGCTACCCTACGTTCCGCTCTATTGGCTAGGGTAGTAAAGGGAGAACTACTGTGATTGTGCCCTGGCTTTGACCGGATGAGCACCTTAGTAGAGAAAGCCGAAAATTGACTGTCATGATGCGGCGAGAGCCGGTCAACCACTTGACGACTTATTTGAATCTTTAGCGATTCTTCGTGTTACACGAAGGATCTTTTAGATCAAAACATGTAAGGCACCGTATTATAATACGCCGCATACATACCAGGGGCTATGTCATAGCCCCACCATAAAACTCCTATGGCTAAGTGAAAGTGTTAACGCCCTATAGTCCGATTGCCTGGTTCGCCGCATTATCACCTCCTTTATGGACGAAGATGTTGGATAAAGAGTGATTCAATGCTTTTCCGAACACCCCTGAATTTCCTATGAGGGGGCTGAAGCCGACGATTGGAAAACTTTCAGATTATACTAAGACGGGCGCACAAGAGGAATTCAAGCTTTTACAAAAAATATAAATAGACTAACTATAAAGTTGTCTGTTACAACCATTATACAAATTACTCGAAAATTATGTCTTTCGAGCATTGGCCCTCTACCAAGCGGGCGGCCTCTAAGACGTCTTCAAAATAGTGCTCCGGCTCATAACAGTCCTTGCCCTTGGGTGGACTCCTCGCCGCAACATCGATGGCCTTCATCTTTCCCCAAAATGTTTTGACTCGGGCAAAGGCCATCTGTGCACCCTCAATGCACGCCGACCGCTTCACAGCGTCGATATGTGGCACCGCGTCAACAAGCCGCCGCACCAGGCCAAAATAACTACTCGGAATAGGCTCACTTGGCCACAACCGGATTATGACGTTCTTCATGGCGTCGCCGGACATCCTGTGCAGCTCGGCCCACTGGGACATCTGTTCATTCAGCAGTAGAGGGTGCTTCGATGCGCCGAATTGTGACCAGAAAAGCTACTCCGTTGCATAACCCTCTTGCGCCTTATAAAACTGCGTCGCATCGGAAGAACTCTTTGGCAAGTCTAAAAATTTGTCCGAAGAACTCCATACTTGGTTAAGCTGAGCATAGTTCGGATCGCCGAACTTAGCCTGTAGAAAAAAGGGCTTGCCAGCCACTATCTCCCCAGCTTGCCGGATCTCCTCACGGGCTGCTCTGGATTCAGACCGCGCCTCTCTCGCCTCTCGTAAGGCCTTGTCAAGTTCAGCCGTTTTGGCTTCATTTTCCTTTTCCAGAAGTTTACAGCGGCTAGCCGCATTCTCTAACTCGCGCGCCATGGTGGACATGGCCTCCTTGTCCCAGCGCCGCGTGGCTTGTTCGGCCTTCAATTCAGCCGACGCCTTTTCGGCAGCCGCATTACTAAACCGGGCCTGTTCCTTGGCCCGGGCTAGCTCCGCCCGAAGGGCTTCCACGGCGGCAGCACCATCTGCATTAACGCACATTTTATGTGAAACTCTCTTCAGAGTCATGCTTAGATTATAAGCACATTGGTGTAAGGAATGCTCGAAATATATACCTTGCGAGTCGTCAAGACGCCTGTTGATCAACGCAATGTCATCCTCTATAATATACAGCTTTTGCTGCAGTTCGGTTACCTCCGAATTTTGGGCAGCGGCAGGAGGGGAGATAGCCCGCATTTCAAATTAAACCAAGGTTAGTACCTGAGAATACCTTTTTGATCCTCCGATCACTTCCTTTAGAAGGCGATCCGAGTCTCAGGGGCTACTGCATGTGCAACAGGTGCATTCTCTCAATATTGTTCAATTGACAACATTACATCACAAACCTCAAAACCCCTTAGAAGGCTTACGAAGGCCTCGTTCAACCCGCTTTTTGTGGAGAGAACCTTTCCAACCACCGTAACCAATAAGGCACAGTGCTCCTCTGAGAAGGATGCTTTTTCTAGCAAGTCCATCAACGTCTCTGATGCTTCTGGGTCTTCGGACACCGCCGCCGGAGTACGACGTTCCTTTGAAGGAATCCTCCTACCCGCCTAGAGACCCACCTCTGGTTGTAAGCCAGACAGTCCGGGGCCGTCATTCTTGACCCCCGAACCCGGAGTGATGAAGGCACCACCTTCGGGTAACTACTTCCTTGTTTCCTGTGCTACTTGCCGGTTAAGAGGAGCCCTCCGGGATGACACTTCAGAATCATCCGCCCTGTCGGGCGAAGAGGCCAGAGATGGTGTTTCACTTTCCATCATCTCTGGAGGAAGGTCCCCCGAGGAGGAGGATGAAACACCAGGTGTTAACCTGCGAGGATGCACATATGTCGGAGAACTACTTCAATAATTAGAAAAGAATGAGGTATGATCAAAATACCCCGCTTCACTTACGGTCTGGCCGGAGGCTCATCCTCATCATCAAGCTCTACGACATCGCTTGCCCGGCTCAGGCCATCCGGCGACGGCATTTTTCCTTTCTTGGAAGGTTTCCACTCCTGGCTTCTAGAAGCAGCCCGTTTTTTGCAATGGCAGGCATCTCCTCTGGGCTCCTCGCCCTCGCCTCCCTCTGCGGACACCTGGTACGGTGTCGGAGTCAGCATTCTCGTCAGCAGAGCGGTCGCAGGATCCTCGGGAAGGGGCGCCGGACACCAAATTAATACCACTTTCTTTATCCAGTCCTGCATAGGGACGGATTGCTCAGTATCTTGTCGAAAGATGTTGGAATAAAAGGTGTTCGGAGATTGAATACTTACCGGAGTATCTGGATGGTTGCAGTCGAGGCCAGTATCTTTGGTGGTATCCGGCCATTGCTCTCCCGAAATATAAATTCCACATTCCTTCGTGCGTAGCGCCGAAGAAGTGCTGAAGAGTCCGTCGCCCTTCTGGGTTGACCTCCCACATACGGAGGGGTCGCCGTTAACACGGCAGGATCCGGCGAACCAGCATTACCTGAACGATGTTCACAAGATCGACGCCTCTCTCGGTAAGGCTTCAGATGCGACTTTGCAGAGTCTGCACCTCATTAATGGATCCCCAGTCCAACCCCTTGTTACTCCATGAAGCAAGCTGAGTTGGAGGGCCGGGTCGGAAAGCAGGCGTAGCCACCCACTTGGAGCCCCGCGGCTCGTCGACATAAAACCACCCCTGCTGCCATAGTTCGGAAGACTCGGCGAAAGATCCTTCAAACCAAACCGCGCTGGCAAGCTTGCTTATTGTGACGTTGCCGCGCTCTGCCTGCTCCTCCTCCGCCACCCGCGGCCTCACGCCAAAGGTCTTGAGCCACAAACCAAAGTGCGGAGGAGTTCGGAGGAAGGCCTCACACGTGACGATGAATGTCGAGATGAGAAGAATGGAGTCCGGGGTCAAATCGTGAAAATCCAATCCATAGTAGAACATGAGCCCCTGGACGAAGGTGTTAAGTGCGAACCCTAACCCATGGAGGAAGTGGGACAGAAATACTACCCTCTCACCCGATTTAGGGGTGGGAATAACCTGCCCCTCGGCGGGAAGCCGATGAAAGGTTTCTGGGGTCAGATACCTCGCCGCGCGGAGTTTCGCGATATCCTCCTCCGTGACAGAAGAGGCCACCCACCGGCTTGAACGGCTGAACCCGGACATGATTGGGGCTGGTGGTGATTGGAACTCGAGGGCTAGAACTCGAGGTGGCTGGGATGGAGGCAGAAGAAAGCGCATGAGAGAGAGAGGTCCGGGTCCCTATATAAAGGCCTGAAATATCGAGCGTCCCTTCCTGGGTCTAGAAACTTACCTATCCTCAAAGAGTTGTACCTAGGGGACGGTTGGGTTACCCATGCCAACATTATTGAAAATCCCGTGAATAAGGGACACGATCTCTGCTTTAACAAGACACGCCAGTAAAACCGCTTCCCGAGACGTGGGGCGGCAGGCTAGCCAACGGTTGGAAATAATAACCGGGCAGGCGTGATGCGACGTCATAAACAGTTGCCGACAGATTGGACTCGGGAAGTATTGTATTTTCTGCAATTATATACACAGGTCCGGATACAATCACCACATCCGAAGATTATATTGGGTTCGGAAGAAGGGGAACCCGCGTTGTAATGCTGAAAACAATCTGCGCGCCGGACTCCTCGTCATTGAAGCCAGGTTTAGGGGCTACTGAGGGAGTCCTGGACTAAGGGGTCCTCGGGCGTCCGGCCTGTTACTCATTGGGCCGGACTGATGGGCAGTGAAGACACGAAGACTGAAGACTACACCCGTGTCCGGATTGGACTCTACTTGGCGTGGAAGGCAAGCTAAGCGATCGATTATGAAGATTCCCTCCTTAATGTAACCGACTCCATGTAACCCTAGATCTCTCCGGTGTCTATATAAACCGGAGAGCATAGTCCGGATAGGACAGATTCATTACCATATACTCATAGGCTAGACTTCTAGGGTTTAGGCATTACGATATCGTGGTAGATCAACTCTTGTAACACACATAATTCAAGATCAATCAAGCAAGAAGTAGGGTATTACCTCCATAGAGAGGGCCCGAACCTGGGTAAACATTGTGTCCCCCGTCTCCTGTTACCATCGATCCTAGACGCACAGTTCGGGACCCCCTACCCGAGATCCGCCGGTTTTGACACGGACAGCAGGGTATGTCAGCGGCGGGTCGTTGCCGCCCTCGAGGTGCTGGAGAACCTCGTGCAGCATGCGGCCGGGGGCGCCCCACCACAGGCGGCGCCCCTCGCTGTTCTTGACACCCCTCACCACCGGCGCCCCGTTGGTGGAGGCCAGCCGGCACTCCTGCCGGTGCTGGAAGTATGCCGCCCAAAACTCGTGGTTGTCGGCGGCGTACTGTGGGAGGGTACGCTGCTCCTCCGTTAGCGAGGCCCGCACGCGGTCGACCTCTTCTACGAAGTAGTCGGTGCGCGCGTTGACGTCGGGCACCGGGGGAATGGGGACGCCACCGGCGCTGAGCCTCCACCCGCCCGGCCCTGCGCGCATGTTGGGCGGCGCCGAGATGTTCGCCTCGAAGAGAAGATACGCCTCCCACGCGTGCAGCGACCGTAGGCCGAAGCCGTTGGCCTCTGCCGCATCGCCGGGGAATCGCTCGCCCATCATCGATGCTGGGCTTCAGGGAGAGAGGATAGGATCGTCGGCGGCGGGTGTCCACGGGGAGAGAGAGGCAGAGCACGGTGAGGTGTGGCCAGAGGCGGGGGGGAGGCGCCGCTTTTATAGCCAGGCGCCGTGTGTACGCGTGGCGGGAGGGGGGCGTCACCGCGTCGCTCGTGAGGAAGCGCCGCCCATGAGGAATCAATGGAAGGCTGACCGGCGGCAGCCTTGGCATTGATTCCCCGCGGGAAACCGAGGTGTTATGAGGAGGACGAGGCGACTGTCGCTGACGCGGCGGGCCCACGGCTAGTTCACGCCAAAATCGCTCGCCCCGGCGCCTGGGGGCGCCCCCCAGCGCATCGGGTTCGGCCTAGGTCCACCGGCCCAAATTTTGGCCCAACCCGGCGAAAAACGGCCTCCTGGGGGCGCGACTGGGCCAATTTTCGCCCGCCGGCGCTAAAAAATCGCCTGGGGGCGTGGTGGGGGCGCGGCTGGAGATGCTCTTAGGTGCTTTAACATTACTCTTATGAACCACAGTTGTAACTTTAGCATGTTTGTGAATCCTGACAAGGAAAGGAGGTTTCTCAAATAAGCAGTTGGTACAACCGGATCAGTAGTATAAGCAATCGTTTCAATTTTAGCCATAACGGGTTCCTCACAAATTTCTTCAATAGGTAGACGAAATTGAAACCACTTCTCCTTAGAGAAATCAACATGAGCAGCAAATGATTCACTGAAAGTAGCTACTATCTCAGAGTTAAGTCCATATTTTGCACTAAGCTTATGAAAAACATCTGTTTCTATAAAAGACTTAACACAATCAAATTCAAGATTTATACCTGACTCATTACCTTTGTCAATTTCCCAATCTTTAGAGTTGCATTTAATTCTTTCAATAAGATCCCATTTGATTTTAGAATTTCTCATCATGAAGGAACCAACAAACGAAGTGTAAAGCGTTGTCTTATCATCATGACAAAGCCGAGCATAAAAGTTTTGTATAATCATTTCTCTTGAGAGCTGATGATTGGGGCATGTGTGCATCATATATTTAAGCCTCCCTCAATCTTGAGCGATACTTTCTCCTTCACAAGGCCGGAAATTATATATATAATTTCAATCACGACGAACCAAGTGCATAGGATAAAATTTCTGATGGAATTCCAGCTTCGATCAGTTCCAATCCTATGTCCCAATGTCATCCAATAGCCTGTACCAAGATAATGCTTTTTCCCTCAAAGATAAAGGAAATAATTTCTTCTTAACTCCATCCTCTGATAAACCTGCCAACTTAAACAATCCACAAATTTCATCTATATAGATTAAGTGCAATCATGATGTATTCTTCCATCTCCTAAATAGGGATTAGCAAGCAGTTTCTCCATAATACCAGAAGGAATCTCATAATAAATATTTTCAGTAGCTTCAGTAGGTCGAGGAGTGGCTCTTAACACTTACGGCCGAGGTGAAGATACCCCGAACAAGCCCCTCAAAGGATTACTTTCCATAGTGACAAGTGAAGATAAATTTCAGCATAAAAATGTTACCTTACCAAATTCCACATACCAAAAGTGCTTCACTCCCCGATAACGGCCTAGGATTAAAGTTTCCTCTATAAGCGTTGTTACCAAAATTGTTCCTACCAACAAAATTCACATCCATAGATTCATTATTATTCTCAATCAAAGTAGACAAAGGCATATCATTAGGATCAGAAGAAACACTCTTATTAGCAAACAATTTCATAAGTTCATCCATCTTTCCACTCAAAACATTAATCTCTTTGATCGCATGAACCTTTTTATTAGTAGATCTTTCAGTGTGCCATTGAGAATAATTAACCATAATATTATCTAGAAGTTCAGTAGCTTCTCCTAAAGTGATTTCCATAAAAGTGCCTCCCGCGGTTGAATCTAAAAGATTTCTAGAAGCAAAATTCAATCTGGCATAAATTTTTTGTATAATCATCCATAAATTCAAACCATGTGTAGGGTGAATTACGTATCATTAATTTCATCCTCTCCCAAGCTTGTGCAACATGTTCATGATCAAGTTGCTTAAAATTCATAATATCGTTTCTAAGAGAGATGATCTTAGCGGGAGGAAAATACTTAGAGATAAAAGCATCTTTGCACTTATTCCAAGAATCAATGCAATTTTTAGGCAAAGTCGAAAACCAAGTTTTAGCACGATCTCCAAGCGAAAACGGAAATAGCTTCAATTTAACAATATCATTATCCACATCTTTCTTCTTTTGCATATCACACAAATCAACAAAGTTGTTTAGATGGGTAGCGGCATCTTCACTAGGAAGGCCAGAGAATTGATCTTTCAAGACAAGATTCAACAAGGCATCATTGATTTCACAAGATTCAGCATCAGTAATAGGAGCAATCAGAGTACTAAGAAAATCATTGTTGTTGGTATTGGAAAAGTCACACAATTTAGTATTGTCTTGAGCCATCACGACAAAAGATCCAACACACAAGCACACAAGAAGCAATCAAAAAGAAGCGAACGGAAAAAGAGGACAAATAAAATGGCAAGGGTGCAGTGGGGGAGAGGAAAACGAGAGGCAAATGGCAAATAATGTAATGCGAGGGATAAGAGTTTGTGATCGGTACTTGGTATGTCTTGACTTGGCGTAGATCTCCCCGGCAACGGCGCCAGAAATCCTTCTTGCTACCTCTTGAGCTTGCATTGGTTTTTCCCTTGCAGAGGAAAGGGTGATGCAGCAAAGTAGTGGAAGTATTTCCCTCAGTTTTTGAGAATCAAGGTATCAATCCAGTAGGAGACTACACACAAGCCGCCTCATACCTACACAAACAAATAAGAACCTTGCAACCAACGCGATAAATGGGTTGTCAATACCTTCACGGCCACTTGCAAAAGTGAGATCTGATAGAGACAATAGGATAAATATTTTTGGTATTTTTATGATATATATTGAATGTAAAGATTGCAAAGTAAAAAAAGATTGGAAACTTTTATGATGGAGAATAGACCCAGGGGACATAGGTTTCACTAGTGGCTTCTCGATAGCATAAGTATTACGGTGGGTGAACAAATTACTGTCGACCAATTGATAGAAAAGTGCATAGTTATGAGAATATCTAGGCATGATCATGTATATAGGCATCACGTCCGTGACAAGTAGACCGAAACAATTCTTCATCTACTACTATTACTCCACACATCGACAGCTATCCAGCATGCATCTAGAGTATTAAGTTCATAAGAACAGAGTAACGCATTAGGCAAGATGACATGATGTAGAGGGATAAACTCAAGCAATATGATATAAACCCCATCTTTTTATCCTCGATGGCAACAATACAATATGTGTCGTTTGCCTTTCTGTCACTAGGATCAAGCAACACAAGATTGAACCCAAAGCTAAGCACTTATCCCATTGCTAGAAAGATCAATCTAGTAGGCCAAACAAAACTGATAATTCGAAGAGACTTGCAAAGATAACAAATCATACATAAAAGAATTCAGAGGAGATTCAAATATTGTTCATAGATAATCTTGATCATAAACCCACAATTCATCGGATCTTGACAAACATACCGCAAAAAGGATTACATCGAATAGATCTCCAAGTGAATCGAGGAGAACTTTGTATTGAGATCCAAAGAGAGAGAAGAAGCCATCTAGCTAATAACTATGGACCCGAAGGTCTGTGGTAAACTACTCACACATCATCGGAGAGGCTATGGTGTTGATGTAGAAGCCCTCCGTGATCGATTCCCCCTCCGGTGGAGCGCCGGAAAAGGCCCCAAGATGGGATCTCATGGGTACAGAAGGTTGCGGCGGTGGAAATAGGGTTTCGTGGTGCTCCTGGATGTTTTCGGGGTATATGGACATATATAGGAGGAAGAAGTAGGTCGGTGGATGTAACGCCCCGGATCCGATGCGCCAGGTGTCTTCCAGTTATTCGCCGTCGTTGCCTTGTCTTTTTCTTGCGTGTTGCATTTTGCCATGTCATCATATGCATTGCATCCTCATATTTTCAAAACTTGCATCCGATGCATTTCCGCGTTGTCCGTTTCGCGATCCGACACTCTCGCATGCGCCCATTGCACCCTTCTATTTTCTTTTTGTGAGCGGAAGAAAAACGTTCTCGGAATGGGCCGCGATTTGCCGAGTGGCGTTGGTATATCACCAACAGACCGCCCATCAAATTTCGTTCCATTTGGAGGTCGTTTGATGCCCCAACGGTTAACCGCGTAGCCCGAAACCCATCTCTTTTTGCAGCCCAGCACCCCTTCACCACAGCCCACTAGCCCATCCAAACCCCCTCCATGCTCTCGGTCGTTCGATCACGATCGTGTGGGCGAAACCGCACCCTATTTGGACACTCCTAGCTCCCTCTACCTATAAATATGCCTCCCCCTTCCAAATTCGCGGTGCAAACCCTAGTCTCCTCTTCCTCCGCGCCGCCAGACGCGTCTCCGCCGCGCCGGACATGTCTACCACCGCCGCCACCCCACGGGTGCCCGAGCGCCGGCGCCCCGCTCCCGTGCCCCGCCGCCCTTCGCCGGATCGCGCCGTCGTCCGCCTCCCGCCGGCGTGCCGCGCCGACCCCGCCGCCCGGTGGCCGCGCCACCCCACGCCGCCCGAGCTCCGCCGTGGGCGCCGCACCTCGCCGCTGGCCCCCTCCGCACCGGATCCGGCGCCCCTCGCCGCCTCCGCCGTGCCCCGTTCCCCGGCGACCTCCCTCCTCCAGCTCCGGCGAGAGCTCGCACCGGCCAACCTCGGTTCGCGTGCAAACCCTAGATCCAAAACGAGGTTGACCTCGAAATTCCTGAGTCCTTAATTTTCTACATTACGTGGCTCTGCTCATCACATCATATCTCCTTGCATACTGCTTCGTTTTGCATGAATAATATATCAGAATGTTCGTCATGAGATGCTATTCATTTTGTTCCATTGTGCCATGCTTGTTTGAGTCCATCTTGATGCCCTAATCGTCGTTGAAAGACTGCTATGTGATGTTATCTGCTCTCCGTTAACAGAACTTGGTGATTTATCTTTTTCATTGTATTTTGTGTGTGCATCCTATGAGCATGAGCTCTACATGTGTTTTGTACTACATCATGCCATCTTTACAGGGGTGCTTGTCTTGTATTTTTGTGGTCTATGTGTTGACTAGCACAAGCATGCAAAATAGCCTCCGTGATGTTGCTGTTAACATTGTGATGTAATGTAAACCTGCTTTCACCATGAGTTCTATGCATAATCAGGAGATATTCACTAAGGATGTTTTGTTATACATGTTATGCTCTTTCCATATTTCCTTGTTTGCATTTATAGCCTGCTGTAGCTTGTTGCAAACTTGCTCTCAATTTGCTAAATAATGTTGCTGTCAGCCTGCTAACATAAAGTTCAGTTTTAACATGTGTTTGGCTAGTAATCCATGCACCCTATGACCACGATATTGCCATTCTTAGCTTCATGTTTATGCCTTCTTACTGTTGATTACCTTGCCACGCCATTTAATACTCTGTAGTGAGTTGTACAAGCTCACCAACATGGCCACTTATCGTTGTTTCTGCCATGCACTTATTTTCACCAAGTCCGAATCTGTCATATCACTTGCTATGTTTACATGGGGCCATCATATCTTCTGTACTTTTCTGGCTCGTGATCAGTAAGGGAATTTTGTTTTATGCAATTAGTAGATTCATGCCATTCCTTTATTTGCTATGGTATGTTCGTGTAGCATGTTGTTTGATAGCTCTGAACTTTGCAACCTGATGTTATTTCTGCCATGTCCAGTGATTTTCTGCCAAGTCTGTGAATCTGTTATTATTTGCAATCTTGCCATGTCCTTTTGAGCATGTTCTATTGATTTCTGGAGATAGCTCAGTGTTCATGTTTTGTCATGATTTACCTGTATATCACGCCGATGCTTGTTGTTTCCATGTTGGGGTGCAGTAGCATATCTTCATGATGCTTGTAATATGCCTAGTTGCTGTTTTGGACAGATTGTTGCTATATCTTGTTTGGAGTGTATGTGTTGCACCGTTGCTCCGTTTTGAGCATGCTCTATATGAAACTTGCTCAGTTTTGCATGTAGTTTCATATTACTTTGGTGCATCCTTGTTTTGAGAGTGTTTGCTTGATATTTGAATGCATTTTGCATCAATGCCATGTTTAACTTGTTTTGCTCATATCTTCTAGGCCGTAGCTCCGAATCTGATGAACTCTATATGTAACTTGACTAGAATTTCGTGTAGATCATCTTGGTGCATCTTAACTTCCTGTTTAACAACTTAAACATAAGGTTTATTCAGATCTGGACCAATTTCGAAATTTGCAGATGAGGACTTACCGGAATTGTTATATGTTAGTTCCGGCCTTATTTAAACTTGCTTTGATGTGTTGCTCTTGTATGCATCATCTCTTGCCATGAATAGCTTCATATAGCCTTGTCATGCATCACACTTGATTGAGCATCATGCCTTGTTCATGCGTTGAGTGTTTACCGTGTTGTTTGCTTCTTTCCGGTTGTGCTCCTTCTCGTTATTTCCTGTTTCGTTGCGATCGTGAGGATTCGTTCGTCTTCATGGCTTCATATTCTTCATGGACTCGATCTTGTTTCTAGCGGGATTTCAGGCAAGATGACCGTCACGTTGGATCTCACTACTATCATTGCTATGCTAGTTGCTTCGTTCTATCGCTATGCTGCGTTACCTACCACTTGCTTATCAAGCCTCCCAAATTGCCATGAACCTCTAACCTTTGTCACCCTTCCTAGCAAACCATTGTTTGGCTATGTTACCGCTTTTGCTCAGCCCCTCTTATAGCGTTGCTAGTTGCAGGTGAAGATGAAGAAGTTTGTTCCATGTTGGAACAAGGATATCATGAATTTTGTTGGGATATCACAATCTCTCTTATTTAATTAAAGCATCTATATACTTGGTAATGGGTGGAAGGCTCGGCCTTATGCCTGGTGTTTTGTTCCACTCTTGCCGCCCTAGTTTCCGTCATACCGGTGTTATGTTCCTTGATTTTGCGTCCCTTACACGGTTGGGTGATTTATGGGACCCCCTTGACAGTTTGCTTTGAATAAAACTCCTCCAGCAAGGCCCAACCTTGGTTTTACATTTGCCTCACCTAGCCTTTTTCCCTTGGGAGTCGCGCATCCCGAGGGTCATCTTTATTTTAACCCCCCCTCCCCCCGGGGAGCCAGTGCTTCTCTAAGTGTTGGTCCGAGCCGAGCTTCCTGCGGGGCCACCTCGTGGAAACTCGAGGTCTGGTTTTACTCGTAGCTAGTCTCATCCGGTGTTGCCCTGAGAAAAAGATATGTGCAGCTCCTATCGGGATTGTCGGCACATCGGGCGGCTTTGCTGGTCTTGTTTTACCATTGTCGAAATGTCTTGTAAACCGGGATTCCGAGACTGATCGGGTCTTCCTGGGAGAAGGAATATCCTTCGTTGACCGTGAGAGCTTATAATGGGCTAAGTTGGGACACCCCTGCAGGGTATAAACTTTCGAGAGCCGTGCCCGCGGTTATGTGGCAGATGGGAATTTGTTAATGTCCGGTTGTAGAGAACTTGACACTTGACTTAATTAAAACGCATCAACCGCGTGTGTAGCCATGATGGTCTCTTTTAGGCGGAGTCCGGGAAGTGAACACGGTTTTTGGGTTATGTTTGACGTAAGTAGGAGTTCAGGATCACTTCTTGATCATTACTAGTTGACGACCGTTCCGTTGCTTCTCTTCTCGCTCTTATTTGTGTATGTTAGCCACCATATATGCTTAGTCGCTGCTGCAACCTCACCACTTTACCCCTTCCTTACCCATTAAATCTTTGCTAGTCTTGATACCCATGGTAATGGGATTGCTGAGTCCTCATGGCTCACAGATTACTACAACACCAGTTGCAGGTACAGGTTTGCGATGATCATGACGCGAGAGCGATGTTACTTGTTTTGGAGTTCTTCTTCTGCTTCTTCTTCGATCAGGGGATAGGTTCCAGGTCGGCAGCCTGGGCTAGCAGGGTGGATGTCGTTTGAGTTTCTGGTTGTGTTTCATCCGTAGTCGGATGTTGATCTTATGTATGATGTATTCATGTATTCTTGCGGCATCTGTATGCCTTGTACGTATCCCCGTCTATTATGTAATGTTGATGTAATGATATCCACCTTGCAAAAGCATGTCAATATGCGGTTCTATCCTTGGCGGGACCTTCGAGTCTCTTTAGGATAGTATCGCATATTGGGCGTGACAGTGGAGCTGCGAGGGGCCCACGAGGGTGGGGGCGCGCCCAGGGGGCAGGCGCGCCTCCCTGCCTCGTGGCCTCCTTGCTTCTTTCTTGACGTCCACTCCAAGTCCACTGGATCACGTCCATTCCAAAAATAACTCTCTCGAAGGTTTCAATCCATTTGGACTCCGTTTGATATGCCTCTTCTCCGGAACACTGAAATACGCAAAAAAAAACAGCAATTTGCACTTGGCCTTCGGTTAATAGTTAGTCCCAAAAATAATATAAAAGTGTATAATAAAGCCCATTAAACATCCAAAACAGATAATATAATAGCATGGAACAATAAAAAATTATAGATACGGTGGAGACGTGTCAAGCATCCCCAAGCTTAATTCCTGCTCGTCCTCGAGTAGGTAAATGATAAAATTAGAATTTTTGATGTGGAATGCTACCCAACATAATTTTCAATGTAATTTTCTTTATTGTGGCATGAATATTCAGATCCGAAAGATTCAAGACAAAAGTTTAATATTGACATAAAAATAATAATACTTCAAGCATACTAACTAAGCAATTATGTCTTCTCAAAATAACATGGCCAAAGAAAGTTATCCCTACAAAATCATATAGTCTGGCTATGCTCTATCTTCATCACATAAAATATTTAAATCATGCAAAACCCCGATGACAAGCCAAGCAATTGTTTCATACTTTTGATGTTCTCAAACTTTTTCAATCTTCACGCAATATATGAGCGTGAGCCATGGACATAGCACTATATGTGGAATAGAATGGTGGTTGTGGAGAAGACAAAAAGGAGAAGATAATCTCACATCTACTAGGCGTATTAACGGGCTATGTAGATGCCCATCAATAGATATCAATGTGAGTGAGTAGGGATTGCCATGCAACGGATGCACCAGAGCTATAAGTGTATGAAAGCTCAACAAAAGAAACTAAGTGGGTGTGCATCCAACTCGCTTGCTCACGAAGACCTAGGGCATTTTGAGGAAGCCCATCATAGGAATATACAAGCGAAGTTCTATAATGTAAAATTCCCACTAGTATATGAAAGTGACAACATAGGAGACTCTCTATCATGAAGATCATGGTGCTACATTGAAGCACAAGTGTGGTAAAAGGATAGTAACATTGTCCCTTCTCTCTTTTTCTCTCTTTTTTTTATTTGGGCCTTTTTCTCTTTTTTTATGGCCTCTTTTTTCCTCTTTTTTTTCGTCCGGAGTCTCATTCCGACTTGTGGGGAATCATAGTCTCCATCATTCTTTCCTCACTGGGACAATGCTCTAATAATGATGATCATCACACTTTTATTTACTTACAACTCAATACTTGGAACAAAATATGACTCTATGTGAATGCCTCCGGCGGGGTACCGGGATATGCAATGAATCAAGAGTGACATGAATGAGAATTATAAAGGTGGCTTTGCCACAAATACGATGTCAACTACATGATCATGCAAAGCAATATGACAATGATGGCACATGTCATAATAAACGGAGTGGTGGTAAGTTGCATGGCAATATATCTCGGAATGGCTATGGAAATGCCATAATAGGTAGGTATGGTGGCTGTTTTGAGGAAGGTATATGGTGGGTGTATGATACCGGCGAAAGGTGCACGGTATTAGAGAGGCTAGCAATGGTGGAAGGGTGAGAGTACGTATAATCCATGGACTCAACATTAGTCATAAAGAACTCACATACTTATTGCAAAAATCAATTAGTTATCAAAACGAAGTACTACGCGCATGCTCCTAGGAGGATAGATTGGTAGGAAAAGACCATCGCTCGTCCTCGACCGCCACCCATAAGGAAGACAATCAATAAATAAATCATGCTCCGACTTCATCACATAACGGTTCACCATACGTGCATGCTACGGGAATCACAAACTTTAGAACAAGTATTTCTCAAATCCACAACTACTCAACTAGCATGACTCTAATATCACCATCTTCATATCTCAAAACAATCATAAAGAATCAAACTTCTCATAGTATTCAATGCATTTTATATGATAGTTTCTATTATACCTATCTTGGATGCTCATCACATTAGGACTAAAATTTTAACCAAAGAAAATTACCATGCTGTTCTAAAAGACTCTCAAAATAATATAAGTGAAGCATGAGAGATCAATAATTTCTATAAAATAAAACCACCACCGTGCTCCAAAAGATATAAGCGAAGCACTAGAGCAAAATTATCTAGCTCAAAACATATAAGTGAAGCACATAGAGTATTCTAATAAATTCCGATTCATGTGTGTCTCCCCCAAAAGGTGTGTACAGCAAGGATGATTGTGGTGAACTAAAAATCAAAGACTCAAATCATACAAGACGCTCCAAGCAAAACACATATCATGTGGTGAATAAAAATATAGCATCAAGTAAAGTTACCGATGGACGAAGACGAAAGAGGGGATGCCTTCCGGGGCATCCCCAAGCTTAGGCTTTTGGTTGTCCTTGAATTTTACCTTGGGGTGCCTTGGGAATCCCAAGCTTAGGCTCTTGCCACTCCTTATTCCATAATCCATCAAATCTTTACCCAAAACTTGAAAACTTCACAACACAAAACTCAATAGAAAATCTCATGAGCTCCGTTAGCGAAATAAAACTAACCACCACTTTAAGTTACTGTAATGAACTCATTCTTTATTTATATTGGTGTTAAACCTACATTATTACAACTTTCTCTATGGTTCATAACCTCCGATACTAGCCATAGATTCATCAAAATAAGCAAACAAGACAAGAAAAACAGAATCTATCAAAAATAGAACAGTCTGTAGTAATCTATATCTAACCCAAACTTCTGTAACTCAGAAAAATCTACCAAAATAGGAAGACCTATATAATTTTTTATTGATCTACTGCAATTGGAACCAGTATTTTATCACGTTCTGGTGATTTTTAACAATTGTTTTCGTAAGCAGAAAGTTTCTGACTTTTTCAGCAAGATGAAATAACTATCATCCAAGAAGATCCTATAGGTTTTACTTGGCACAAACACTAATTAAAAAATAAAACCACATCTAACCAGAGGCTAGATGAATTATTTATTACTAAACAGAACCAAAAAATCAAGAAACAAAAATAAAATTGGGTTGCCTCCCAACAAGCGCTATCGTTTAACGCCCCTAGCTGGGCATAAAGGCAAGAATAGATCTAGGTATTATCATCTTTGGTATGCAATCCGTAAGTGGCTCTCACAATAGATTCATAAGGTAATTTAATTTTCTTTCTAGGAAAGTGTTCCATGCCATTCCTTAACGGAAATTGGAATCTAATATTCCCTTCTTTCATATCAATAATTGCACCAATCGTTCTAAGGAAAGGTCTACCAAGAATAATAGGACATGTAAGATTGCAATCTATGTCAAGAACAATGAAATCTACGGGCAAATAATTCCTATTGGCAACAATAAGAACATCATTAATTCTTCCCATAGGTTTCTTAATGGTGGAATCTGCAAGATGCAAGTTTAAAGAAAAATCATCAAATTCACGGAAACCTAACACATCACACAAAGTTTTTGGAATCGTGGAAACACTAGCACCCAAATCACACAAAGCATAGCATTCATGATCTTTAATCTTAATTTTAATAGTAGGTTCCCACTCATCATAAAGTTTTCTAGGGATAGAAACTTCTAATTCAAGTTTTTCTTCATAAGATTGCATTAAAGCATCAACGATATGTTTAGTGAAAGTTTTATTTTGACTATAAGCATGAGGAGAATTTAGCACGGATTGCAACAAGTAAATACAATCTATTAAAGAACAATTAACATAATTAAATTCCTTGAAATCCAAAATAGTGGGTTCATTGCTATGTGAAGTTTTGACCTCTTCAATCCCACCTTTACCAATTTTTGCATCAAGATCTAAAAACTCCGAATCATTGGGACGCCTCTTAACTAAAGTTGACTCATCTTCAGTCCCATCATTATCAAGATTCATATTGGAAAATAAAGATTTAATAGGATACACATCAATCACTTTTAGATCTTCATCCTTATTATCATAAAAACTAGAAGAACACGCTTTTACAAAGCAATCTTTCTTAGCACGCATCCTAGCGGTTCTTTCTTTGCACTCATCAATGGAAATTCTCATAGCTTTGAGAGACTCATTGATATCATGCTTAGGTGGGATAGATCTAAGTTTAAAAGAATGAACATCAAGAGAAATTCTATCCACCTTCCTAGCCAACTCATCAATCTTAGGCAATTTTTCTTCAAGCAAAGGCATTGGAATTCTTTTGAGAAATCATAAATTCTTTAACACTAGTCTCAAAATCAGAGGGCATATTATTGAAATTTCCATAAGAGTTGTTGTAGGAATTACCATAATTATTAGAGGAATTACTAGGAAACGGCCTAGGATTAAAGTTTCCTCTATAAGCGTTGTTACCAAAATTTTTCCTACCAACAAAATTCACATCCATAGATTCATTATTATTCTCAATCAAAGTAGACAACGGCATATCATTAGGATCGGAAGAAACACTCTTATTAGCAAACAATTTCATAAGTTCATCCATCTTTCCACTCAAAACATTAGTCTCTTCGATCGCATGAACCTTTTTATTAGTAGATCTTTTAGTGTGCCATTGAGAATAATTAAACATAATATTATCTAGAAGTTCAGTAGCTTCTCCTAAAGTGATTTCCATAAAAGTGCCTCCCGCGGCCGAATCTAAAAGATTTCTAGAAGCAAAATTCAATCCGGCATAAATTTTTTGTCTAATCATCCATAAATTCAAACCGTGTGTAGGGTGAATTACGTATCATTAATTTCATCCTCTCCCAAGCTTGTGCAACATGTTCATGATCAAGTTGCTTAAAATTCATAATATCGTTTCTAAGAGAGATGATCTTAGCGGGAGGAAAATACTTAGAGATAAAATCATCTTTGCACTTATTCCAAGAATCAATGCAATTTTTAGGCAAAGTCGAAAACCAAGTTTTAGCACGATCTCTAAGCGAAAACGGAAATAGCTTCAATTTAACAATATCATTATCCACATCTTTCTTCTTTTGCATATCACACAAATCAACAAAGTTGTTTAGATGGGTAGCGGCATCTTCACTAGGAAGGCCGGAGAATTGATCTTTCATGACAAGATTCAACAAGGCATCATTGATTTCACAAGATTCGGCATCAGTAATAGGAGCAATCAGAGTACTAAGAAAATCATTGTTGTTGGTATTGGAAAAGTCACACAATTTAGTATTGTCTTGAGCCATCACGACAAATGATCCAACACACAAGCACACAAGAAGCAATCGAAAAGATACGAACAGAAAAGGAGTGCAAATAAAACGGCAAGGGTGAAGTGGGGGAGAGGAAAACGAGAGGCAAATGGCAAATAATGTAATGCGAGGGATAAGAGTTTGTGATCGGTACTTGGTATGTCTTGACTTGGCGTAGATCTCCCCGGCAACGGTGCCAGAAATCCTTCTTGCTACCTCTTGAGCTTGCATTGGTTTTTCCCTTGCAGAGGAAAGGGTGATGCAGCAAAGTAGTGTAAGTATTTCCCTCAGTTTTTGAGAATCAAGGTATCAATCCAGTAGGAGACTACACACAAGTCACCTCGTACCTACACAAACAAATAAGAACCTTGCAACCAACGCGATAAATGGGTTGTTAATCCCTTCACGGCCACTTGCAAAAGTGAGATCTGATAGAGATAATAAGATAAATATTTTTGGTATTTTTATGATATATATTGAAAGTAAAGATTGCAAAGTAAAAAAGATTGGAAACTTATATGATGGAGAATAGACCCGGGGGCCATAGGTTTCACTAGTGGCTTCTCGATAGCATAAGTATTACGGTGGGTGAACAAATTACTGTCGAGCAATTGATAGAAAAGTGCATAGTTATGAGAATATCTAGGCATGATCATGTATATAGGCATCACGTCCGTGACAAGTAGACCGAAACGATTCTTCATCTACTACTATTACTCCACACATCGACCGCTATCCAGCATGCATCTAGAGTATTAAGTTCATAAGAACAGAGTAACGCATTAGGCAAGATGACATGATGTAGAGGGATAAACTCAAGCAATATGATATAAACCCCATCTTTTTATCCTCGATGGCAACAATACAATATGTGTCGTTTCCCTTTCTGTCACTGGGATCGAGCAACGCAAGATTGAACCCAAAGCTAAGCACTTATCCCATTGCAAGAAAGATCAATCTAGTAGGCCAAACCAAACTGATAATTCGAAGAGACTTGCAAAGATAACAAATCATACATAAAAGAATTCAGAGGAGATTCAAATATTGTTCATAGATAATCTTGATCATAAACCCACAATTCATCGGATCTTGACAAACATACCGCAAAAAGAATTACATCGAATAGATCTCCAAGAGAATCGAGGCGAACTTTGTATTGAGATCCAAAGAGAGAGAGGAAGCCATCTAGCTAATAACTATGAACCCGAAGGTCTGTGGTAAACTACTCACACGTCATCGGAGAGGCTATGGTGTTGACGTAGAAGCCCTCCGTGATCGATTCCCCCTCCGGCGGAGCGCCGGAAAAGGCCCCAAGATGGGATCTCACGGGTATAGAAGGTTGCGGCGGTGGAAATAGGGTTTCGTGGTTCTCTTGGATGTTTTCGGGGTATATGGACATATATAGGAGGAAGAAGTAGGTCGGTGGAGCTGCGAGGGGCCCACGAGGGTGGGGGCCGCACCCAGGGGGGCAGGCGCGCCTCCCCGCCTCGTGGCCTCCTCGCTTGTTTCTTAACGTCCACTCCAAGTCCTTTGGATCACGTTTGTTCCAAAAATAACTCTCCCGAAGGTTTCATTCCGTTTGGACTCTGTTTGATATTCCTTTTCTGCGAAACACTGAAATAGGCAAAGAAATAGCAATTTGCACTTGGCCTTCGGTTAATAGGTTAGTCCCAAAAATAATATTATAATAAAGCCCAGTAAACATCCAAAACAGATAATATAATAGCATGGAACAATCAAAAATTATAGATACGTTGGAGACGTATCAACGTCGACTACTTTTCTCCACCCATTAAGGATGATGTTCCATCTCCTTGTCCTAAAGACGAGTGTGGAGTGGAACTGATGTTCAATCTAGGATGGAGAACAACGGTCAACTCTCCATTTGCACACATGTCCTTAGGCACAACACATCGCGGAAGTATCTAGTGGCATAACACAATTTGAACACTTTAAGCAATCTCATAAGCACCTGGACTATCTAAACATAATGAGAGCAGATACAATTCTGACCATGATTCTGTCGTCAATGTTGGTCTTGTTGAAAGTGTGCAGCAGGGGCACATAGGAATGATCTCTTGGTCCAGCATTGTAACCGTCCGCGAGCATCCAAATTTGATCAACAAAGACGACTACAAACCACATCTCTTCCCATGTTACTCTGCTCCCTTTACTAACCTTCATGTTGTCTATAAATTATTTTGTTACAATATCCACTTCGTAATAAGCTATGAAACTATTTGTAAATAAGATAGCAGCCCAATGAAATGTTGTTAGTTAAAATTGCTTGATATTTCCCAGAATACTTACACAGATGAGTTATTGGATCAGTGCTCAAACGTACTCGGAGGTGAGGTTTAGGTTTTCCACCTAGTCTGAGGGACATTTTCATACCTAGTTCATTTTGGTACACTGGCAAATTCTTTCCAAGTACGTCCTGTGGAAAAGGTCATATCTTCTTCGTTCCTGATCCTGCATAGAAAACAAAAGCCCTCTCTTGTCTCCAGTTGGAGATGTACAACGGTCCTGATAGACCTGTTTATACTCAGCTTCTTCGGAAGGTCGTCTCTTGCAAAGCAGGGGATGCACTGAGTAAAATTCAGGGATTGCTCAAAATTATTTATGCTGTTTATGAGGAAGGTACCCTTTATGAGAGTGGTAAATACCATCTCCGACAGTGCTTACTAGAATTTAGGAACATTGGATATCACAAATTAGGTTCTGAATTTGTTAGTTTCAGAATGATTTATGAAAATATCAGTGCTGCAATACAAATCTGGAATTTTCTATATCATAATAATCATAAAAGAAATTTCCAGACTACACATAGGTTACTTCTGACATCTAAAGAGGGGAATGTAGCAGCATGTGGTACCAGGGGGGTACGGTTGGCACTTTACGAAATGTAGTTAGGTCTACCTATTTTTAAATACTTTCCATTATAAGCATGGTTTCTCTTCAACTCATTAGCAGAGTTTTCTACTTATGAACCAATCATGAAATCCATCCGCGTTTATGTTAAAATCCACATGCAAAGTGTCGGTGTACAAAAGTAGGGGCCTTATGTACCCCTTTACTTGTGCACGGGCAGTTGTAGCCACACCTGCGGCCACGCTTGGCGGGGCAGAGGAAGCGAAGAACAAGACTACCAAAGCAACACTGAAACCAGAGGCGAGAAGAGCGAAGGGGCAAGGTGGGTTTCCCCCAGCAAGAGCCTTATCGGGGACAACCTACGCTACCCCGACAAGAGCCTTGCCAGGGCAACTTGCCCAACACCAGCAAGACCGCTGTTGGTGTCAAAACCGGCGGATCTCGGGTAGGGGGTCCCGAACTGTGCGTCTAGGATCGATGGTAACAGTAGACGGGGGACACAATGTTTACCCAGGTTCGGGCCTTCTCTATGGAGGTGATACCCTACTTCCTGCTTATTGATCTTGATGAATATGAGTGTTACAAGAGTTGATCTACCACGAGACCGTAATGGCTAAACCCTAGAAGTCTAGCCTATGAGTATATGGTAATGAATCTGTCCTATCCGGACTATGCTCTCCGGTTTATATAGACACCGGAGGGATCTAGGGTTACATGGAGTCGGTTACATTAAGGAGGGAATCTTCATAATCGATCGCCTAGCTTGCCTTCCACGCCAAGCAGAGTCCAATCCGGACACGGGTGTAGTCTTCGGTCTTCATAGCCCATCAGTCCGGCCCAATGAGTAACAGGCCGGATGCCCGAGGACCCCTTAGTCCAGGACTCCCTCGGTAGCCCCTGAACCTGGCTTCAATGACGAGGAGTCCGGCGCGCAGATTGTCTTCGGCATTGCAAGGCGGGTTCCCCTTCTTCCGAACTCCAAGATGGTCTTCAGATGTAATGATTATATCCGGACCTGTCACACACCACACACAATCACAGAGAGAACATATTATTTGTACGAATCTAATTTGTCGACAGCTTCTCCACAACGCGACGCTGCGTCTGTCCGGTTATAATTTCGAACCGTTTTTCTTCTGGCATCCCACGTTTCGAGACGCGGTTGCCATTGGTATGTCTTGTCGAAGCAGAGATCGTGTCCCCTTATTACGGGATTCTCATCAATGCGGGCATGGGTAACCCAACCATGCCGTTTGCACAGTCCTTGAGAATAGGCGAATCTCAAGGAGAGCGAGGAGGCCTTTAATGTTTGCTGCCTTTATAAGAGGATAAGGATCCCCTCTTCCTCTTCTCACGCTTTCTCTCTGTCTCTGCCTTCTCGAGCTCCAGCGCCCAAGTCCCAATCTCCTTTCCACTCAAGCAACCATGTCCGGATCCGGTGGTCAGGGCAAGTGGATGGTCTCCTCCGTCAAGGAGGAGGACATTACTGAGCTCCGGGCGGCCGGATATTTGGCGACGGGAATCGCCCACCGCTTGCCGGCCGAGGGACAAATCGTCCCCACGCCGGAGCCCAACGAGAGGGTAGTATTCCTCCCTCATTTCTTCCGCGGGCTGGGGTTTCCACTCCACCCTTTCGTCCGCGGGCTAATGTATTATTACGGGGTGGATTTCCATGATCTATCCCCGAATTCCGTCCTCAACATCTCGGCGTTCATCGTCGTGTGTGAGGCCTTCCTCCGCATCCACCCCCACTTCGGGCTATGGCTCAAAGTCTTCAATGTGAAGCCGAAGGTGGTAGATGGCCAGCACGCGGAGTGCGGAGGAGCCATGGTGAGCAAGCTGCCCAACGTCTCCTAGCCGAAAGGCATTTTCATGGAGACAGTGATGGAGTGGCAGAAGTAGTGGTTCTACATCACATAACCACGCGGCACTACCTGGGCCGCCGCTCCCGAATTCCGCTCCGGCGCTCCTATGCGACTCACCTCCTGGGTCGAGAAGAGTCCGGACTGGTGTTCTCCTGACGAGCTGATAGCGCTACAGATGCGCGTTCAGAGCATGGTGACTAAGAGCGTCAAGCTCGTCGACGTGATCCAGGTGATGTTAGTTCACTGGATCCTTCCATGCCAGCGCCGAAGCCGTCCGCTGTGGGAGTTCAATCCAAAGAAGCACCGAACCCTAGTGAGGCTCTTCGAGACTACGTACGAAGGCGCATGGAAATTGATCTTTAAGGGCAATGAGAAACCACCGGCCACGGATTCAGACCGTGGTCACGATTGTACACACCCCGCCAGCAAGGTATGTTATTTTTAACGAGTCCTCAACCTAATTGTTATGGGGATGATATCTGAGCCTTTATTATTGCTCCTTTAGGACTGGATGCAGAGGGCGAAGCGGATCCAGTGTCCGGCTTCGCTGCCTGAGGAACCCGTCATCCCGCATTTGGCGGAGATGCTGGTACCGGCACCGTATAAGGCGCCGGAGAAGAAGGCCAAGAAGAAGGCCAAGGGGGCCCAGAGTGGCCTCCGTCGAAAGGACACTTCGGACGTGGCGTCCGAGGGCGACGAAACTCATTCCTCCGTCCCTGAGGACAATGACGCGGAAGAGGAGGAGGAGGAAGGAAACAATCCTCCCCCAGAGGAGAGGAAGAAGAAGAGGGCGGCTCCGGCGCATCTGGAAGCGGAGGCGCCCAAAAAGGGGAAGGGCGTTCCCGCGGTCAACACTGCGTGGGACGTTGATAGTAGTCCGGAACGACGCCCCCGCACTAAGCCCCAAGCCGCGTCGTAAGTGACATGGCTTATTTATGCGCACATCCAGCCCTTTCTCTCCGTTATCTTGATGTGGTTAACCATACCATTGCAGTCCGACCCGCGACCTGATCCAGCGATCCTCGTCTGGAAGTTCATTGGCCCCGTCGGAGATGGCGAGCCAGTCGCCACCGCCCGCTTATTCCCCCGGGGCCGGGGACGACACTGAAGTGCTGTCCCGGAGGGCCGATCCGAACCGGGGAGGAGCCCAGGCCGCTGTCCGGGAGGCGCCACAAGGCGAAGCCTCCACTGCCGGACATATGGAGGGGACGATCCCCATGGAGACTGGCAAAGAGGGCCGCATCCAGCTTGGCCCTCAGCCGAATACGATTCCGGAGGCCCATACGGCTCCGGAGGAGGGTGGGCAGCCCCCTTTGAAGGAGGGGGTGCACTGCTTCCGCCGGTAGTCCCTGTCCATCCAGGGGCGCCGGATTCCTTGATGGAGGCGCTACGAGGCGCCTCCGTTATGGAAGAGCATCGTGTCCTTATGGGCACGGTGATCGAGAAGGTTCAGTCTGCCAAGAGTGGACTGAACGAAGCCTGCGGCAACCTGTTGACAGGTTTCGAGGTAAGTGACATAGAAAAAACCTCATATAGTCAGTAGCCCCTGAGACACTGTCCGGTGTTCGGTAAGAGGAACCGGACAGAGGATCAATCCTCTGGTGTAGGAGACTAACATGATATGTGTGCATGAGCAGGCGTCGCTGTTGGCCGCGACCTCACATGCTGCCGAAGTCTCTAAACTGAAGCAGAGGCTCGAGCGCACCGAGAACGAGCTCGGCGAGGTTAGAGTGCGGCTGCAGGAGAAGCAAGGTAAGCAACGTCTTGCTGTGTGTTCGGAAAGCGGAGACGCTTTGTAGTAACTGTAATGTCAAAATGTATGCAGGAGCCGCGACCGAGGTCGAGGCCCTGAGGAAGGCCCTAGGCGAGGCCGAGGAGAAGGCTGTCCAGCAGCAAGCCGCTCGTAAGAAGCTCAAGGCTCGTGTCAAGGAAATCCAGCATGAGCTCCATGATGCAGTGAAAAATGTGAGACCTTGGAGAATGATGCATCGGCTCAGGGGGCCGAACTCACCAAGGCTCGTCAGGGCACGGAGACCGCGCAGAATGAGGCCCAGGCCGTCATCCAGGAGATCCAGGAGGCCAAGAAGATCATGGCAGGTAAGGCTTTTAAGATGCAAAGCAAGTATGCGGAGAGGCGATACCTTTTACTAACCCGGGTTCGGAGTTCCCCAGGAGCTTTTGCGGATCTACCACGCAGCGTATCAGACACTGTGGCGTTCTACTGAGCCGAAGGAGGGGGTTCTACGGAGAAGCTATTCTGGTCGCAGTATGCGACGCCAGAGCATCCCGTGTCTTTCACCGATCAGTTGAAGCAGCTGGTGGAGTTGCACAGGGTGGCCGAACTAGCCATGAGGGATTTGACAATCCGGCTATGGCCAGCCGAAGCTATGCCCGCAGCTACTTCGAACTCGTGAGGCGGCTATTAGAAGCCTGTCCACGGCTGGACGTCATCAAGCACTCTGTATGTATTGAAGGGGCCCGTATGGCCTTCGCTCGCTGCAAGATGTGGTGGGCGAAGATGAACGTTGTTCAAGTGGCCAGCGGGCCGCCAGAGGGGAAGGAGCACCGCACACCCGAGAAATATTTTGCGGATGTCGTGGAAGGGTCTTGACTTGTGGCAGCTCAATGTTCGAAGGACATTATTTTCGAATGAATACATTCATATTGTCCTTTGCCTTGTATTATAAAGACAAAGCTTGTTTTGTAATGTAATCTTGTTATGCTTTAAATTGTCTCCTCCTGTGCGGCCGTGTTATATGCAATCTGAGGGTTGGCCAGTCGTCGGCTTCTGCCCTCACATAATTAGTACGGAGGTGTTCGGTATGGAATCTAAACAATCTTGATCCAATTATATGGTCCTTGAAGGAGTTGTTTAGCACAACGAACAAGGCAATTAGACTATACGGCTTGAACGCCCTCACTTATCCATAGGAGTTTTACAATTAAGCAAGTGCGGAGCCCCTGGTCCAAGCCAGGGTGCTGTCAGCATCTGATCGGGAAGTGTCGACCCTTCGCGTGACGCGGAAAAAATGTCCAACGATTTTGTAACCCTCGAACAGCTGACCGGCTCTCGCCGTATCATGACAGTCAGTTTTCGGCTTTCTCTACTGAGGTGCTCATCCGGTCAAGGCCAGGGCACAATCGCAGTAGTTCTCCCTTTACTACCCTAGCCGATAGAGCGGAACGTAGGGTAGCAAGCACAGGAGCCGGGCAAACCAACTATTGACCAAAGACATGAGTCGGAGCCAATGAATATAATGCTAAATTTGGGGTGCCGAACCTTTATACTAGAAGAGTTCGGACTTTGTTGCCGTATTATGGGGCGATAGGAAGCCCCTAGCGAATATGAAACATACAAAATAGTACCGATATAGCTAATAAGCAGATCAAAATGAAATGAAGTAAGGGGCGACAACCACAAAAACTGGGCCGCAAATTTATTTTCATTATAACTGAATAGATACGTTAAGGCGTATCATGTACAAATAGTGAGATAAGCACCCGGGCAATTTAATATGTCGGAATCAAGAGGGGGCAGTGTACGGGTCCTGAGAAATAAGTAAAAAATACCGTCAAGAAGAACGTATGGAGGTTACCCTACGCACCTTTGCTGCATGTCCCCTTTGTATGCCAATCCTTCGAAGGGGATGGTGATCAGGCTCGTGGGAAAAGGAACCTGAAACAGAAAGAGAAAGGTGTATCCGGGGTCGGTCTAGCCGAACTATATGTCCCGGTTAAACTTGTGCCTCCGTCGATGTCCATGGAATTTCGAGTGCGTAATTATGTACGCGTGGTACGAATGCCGCTACTTCATCGGGACTGGGACGGAGGCCGAATTGCTAATCGAGCTCTTGACGAGCTGCGGTGTCCTGCTGCAGTGTAGTTCGGAACCTTTTGATGGTGTCCAAGGACTCGGCAGCCGCACTATGGAGCTGCTTGAGAAGGCCGCTCTGTACCTCTGCTGCTAGGGCAGCGGTGTGCTCCTCTGTTCGTAGGGAGCGTTCCGTATTGCCATTGACTGTTATGACGCCTCGTGGACCGGGCATCTTGAGCTTGAGATAAGCATAGTGTGGCACTGCGTCGAATCTGGCAAACGCTATTCGTCCGAGCAGCGCATGGTAGCCACTGCGGAAGGGGACGATGTCGAAGATTAGCTCCTCGCTTCGGAAATTGTCCGGAGAGCCAAAGACCACTTCCAGCGTGATTGAGCCCGTACAGCGGGCCTCGACGCCTGGAATGACTCCTTTGAAGGTAGTCTTTGTTGGTTTAATTCGGGAGAGGTCAATGCCCATCTTCCGCACTGTGTCTTGATAGAGCAGGTTGAGGCTGCTACCACCGTCCATTAGGACTCGCGTGAGGTGAAATCCGTCGATGATTGGGTCTAGGACCAACGCGGCCGAACCGCCATGACGCATACTAGTTGGGTGATCTCGGCGATCAAAGGTGATCGGGGATGACGACCATGGGTTGAATTTGGGGGCGACTGGCTCTACCGCGTAGACGTCCCTGAGCGCTCGCTTACGCTCCCTTTTAGGGATGTGAGTGGCGTATATCATGTTGATCGTTTTGACTTGGGGGGGGGGGATTCTTCTGACCCCCCGTGTTCGGCTGCCGGGGCTCTTCGTCCTCGTCCTCACTTTGTGATCCCTTTTCTTTACGTTCGGCGTTTAACTTGCCGGCCTGCTTAAAAACCCAATAGTCCCTGTTCGTGTGGTTGGCTTGCTTATCTGGGGTGCCGTGTATTTGGCATGGACGGTCGAGTATGCGGTCTAGACTGGAAGGTCCTTCATTATTTATTTTGTAAGGCTTCTTCCGTTGGCCGGACTTGGAGCCGCTGAATCCGGCGTTGACTGTGGTGTCATCGTTGTTGTTGTCATTGCTTCGGCATTTGTGCCTATTGCGCCGGAGCCTGCTAGTGCTATTTTTGGCCTCAGAGGGGCCTGTCTTGCTGGCTGTGTTATTACTATGAGCCAGCCAACTATCCTCTCCCGCGCAAAAGTTGGTCATGAGTGCCATGAGGGCTGCCATGGATTTCGGCTTTTCTTGGCCGAGGTGGCGGGCGAGCCATTCGTCCTGGATGCTATGCTTAAATGCTGCTAGTGCTTCGACATCCGGATAGTCGATGATCTGGTTCTTTTTGGTTAGGAACCTAGTCCAGAATTTTCTGGCTGATTCTCCTGGTTGTTGAACTATGTGGCTTAAGCCATCGGCGTCAGGTGGCCGGACATAAGTTCCTAGGAAGTTGTCCAGGAAGGCTTCTTCCAAGTCCTCCCAGCTGCCGATAGAATTTTCAGGCAGGCTGTTAAGCCAGTGCCGAGCTAGCCCTTTGAGCTTTAGTGGGAGGTATTTGATGGCGTGGAGGTCGTCTCCTCGAGCCATGTGGATGTGGAGGATGAAATCCTTGATCCATACTGCGGGATCGGTTGTGCCGTCGTATGATTCGATATTGACGGGCTTGAATCCCTCGGGGAATTCATGATCCAGTACTTCGTCCGTGAAGCAGAGAGGGTGTGTGGCACCTCTATATCGGGCCGACTCGTGGCGTAGCTCTGATGGAGTCTGTCTGCAGTATTCGGCCCGGGCGTGGTTAGATTTATCATGTCCGAATAGGTAGCCTTCTTCGTGCCTCGAGGCACGTCCTCGCGATACGTACATCGATCTTGTATGTCCCTCTTTACTATCCATGGTTTGCCGAAGGTCATACGTATGGTCATGAGCTGGTTTGTCTTTGTTTTTGCAAAGCGGTGGGGCGGGCTGCTGTTCGGCCTTGTTTGCCGTTGTGTCCTGACCGTGGGGTGGTCGGTATGCCGCTCTATCTCGACCATGTGGTGGCCGTTCCGCATTGCACGAGGGAGGTATGGGATCTGGTGCCTCCTCATCGAACTGAGGTAGCAGTTTGCATTTTGGTAGCTCTTGGCTGGGCGCTTGAGGCCGTATTCTTCAGCTGTCAAGACATGAGTCCATCTGTCGACGAGCAGATCTTGTTCAGCTTGGAGCTGTTGCTGTTTCTTTTTCAGGCTCCTTGCAGTGGCTATGAGCCGTAGCTTGAAGCGCTCCTGCTCGAGAGGGTCCTCAGGCATGATGAAATCGTCGTTGCCAAGGCTCGTCTCCTCCTCGGAGGGTGGATGATAGCTATCGTCCTCCAGGTCATCTTCTATCGCCTGTTCATCAGGGTTATCCTGCTCGTTGCAGTTTTCCTCCTGTTCGGATCTTGCTCCAATAGGGTCTTCGTTGTTTTCGGCGTCGCCCGGAGTACTATTTTCTCCGGTGCCCATGTTGCCATCCTTTGAGCGACGAGGCTTAGAACGGCGTTTGGGGCAGCGGCGCTTGGACTGCGTCTCCGAGGGTTTGTTCTTATCCGGCTCTTCTTTGTCGTCGCCATATCCTTTGGGTGTATCAACCATGTATACGTCGTACGAAGAAGTGGCCGTCCAACATCCAATGAATGCGGGTCTTGGCCTTGCTCATTGTCGGCATCGTCGTCCATACCGTCGATGTCTTCGGAGCCATAGTCAAGTACGTCGATTAAGTAATCGACGGTGGCTATAAAGTGGGTGGCGGGTGGGAAGCAAAATTCCATGATATATTATATTCTGTTTTGGACATTATTGGGCTTTATTATACACTTTTATATTATTTTTGGGACTAACCTATTAACTGGAGGCCCAACCCAGAATTGCTGTTTTTTTGCCTATTTCAGAGTTTCGCAGAAAAAGAATATCAAACGAAGTCCAAACGGAATGAAACCTTCGGGGACGTGATTTTCGGAACGAACATGATCCAGAGGACTTGAACCCTATGTCAAGACATCAACCAGGAAGCCATGAGGTAGGGGGGCGCCCCTACCCCCCTGGGTGCACCCTCCACCCTCGTGGACCCCCTGTTGCTCCACCGACGTACTCCTTCCTCCTATATATACCTACGTACCCCCAAACTACCAGATACGGAGCCAAAAACCTAATTCCACCGTCGCAACCTTCTGTACCCGTGAGATCCCATCTTGGGGCCTGTTCCGGAGCTCCGCCGGACGGGGCATCGATCACGGAGGGCTTCTACATCAACACCATAGCCTCTCCAATGATGTGTGAGTAGTTTACCTCACACCTTCGGGTCCATAGTTATTAGCTAGATGGCTTCTTCTCTCTTTTTGGATCTCAATACAATGTTCTCCCCCTATCTTGTGGAGATCTATTCGATGTAATCTTCTTTTGCGGTGTGTTTGTTGAGACCGATGAATTGTGGGTTTATGATCAAGTTTATCTATGAACAATATCTGAATATTCTCTGAATTCTTTTATGTATGATTGGTTATCTTTGCAAGTCTCTTCAAATTATCAGTTTGGTTTGGCCTACTAGATTGATCGTTCTTGCAATGGGAGAAGTGCTTAGCTTTGGGTTCAATCTTGCGGTGTCCTTTCCCAGTGACAGTAGGGGCAGCAAGGCACGTATTGTATTTTTGCCATCGAGGATAACAAGATGGGGTTTATATCATATTGCATGAGTTGGTCTACTTGTCTCGGACGTGATGCCTATATACATGATCATACCTAGATATTCTCATAACTATGCTCAATTCTGTCAATTGCTCAACAGTAATTTGTTCACCCACCGTAATACTTATGCTCTTGAGAGAAGCCACTAGTGAAACCTGTGGCCCCCGGGTCTATTTTCCATCATATTAATCTCCCGAAAACAAGCTATTTCTGGCGCCGTCTTTTTTTGCTTTCTTTACTTTGCATCTTTATCATAAAAATACCAAAAATATTATCTTATCGTATCTATCAGATCTCACTCTCCTATGTGACCGTGTAGGGATTGACAACCCCTTATCGCGTTGGTTGCAAGGATTTATTTGTTTGTGTAGGTGCGAGGGACTCGTGCGTGGCCTCCTACTGGATTGATACCTTGGTTCTCAAAAACTGAGGGAAATACTTATGCTGCTTTACTGCATCACCCTTTCCTCTTCAAGGGAAAACCAACGCAGTGCTCAAGAGGTAGCAAGAAGGATTTCTGGCGCCGTTGCTGGGGAGGCTTACGCAAGGTGAAGTCAAGATCTGGACTCCCGTCAACAAGACATTTCTGGCGCCATTGCCGGGGAGTCTACGCACAAGTCAACATACCAAGTACCCATCACAAACCCTTATCTCCTGCATTACATTATTTGCCATTTGCCTCTCGTTTTCCTCTCCCCCACTTCACCCTTGCCGTTTTATTCGCCCTCTCTTTTTCGTTCGCCTATTTTTCGCTTGCTTCTTGTATGCTCGTATGTTGGATTGCTTTCTTGTCACGATGGCTCAATATAATACTAAATTATGTGACTTTACCAATACCAACAACAATGATTTTCTTAGAACTCCGATTGCTCTTCTTACCGATACTGAATCTTGTGAAATTAATACTGCTTTGTTGAATCTTGTCATGAAAGATCAATTCGCCGGCCTTCCTAGTGAAGATGCCGCTACCCATCTAAATAGCTTCGTTGATTTGTGTGATATGCAAAAGAAGAAAGATGTGGACAATGACATTGTTAAACTGAAGCTATTTCCTTTTTCGCTTAGAGATCGTGCTAAAGCTTGGTTTCTCGTCTTTGCCTAAAAACAGTATTGATTCTTGGAATAAGTGCAAAGATGCTTTTATCTCTAAGTATTTTCCTCCCGCTAAAATCATCTCTCTTAGAAACGATATTATGAATTTTAAGCAACTTGATCATGAACATGTTGCACAAGCTTGGGAGAGGATGAAATTAATGATACATAATTGCCCTACGCATGGTTTGAATTTGTGGATGATTATACAACAATTTTATGCCGGATTGAATTTTGCTTCTAGAAATCTTTTAGATTCGGCCGCGGGAGGCACTTTTATGGAAATCACTTTAGGAGAAGCTACTAAACTCCTAGATAATATTATGGTTAATTATTCTCAATGGCACACTGAAAGATCTACTAATAAAAGAAGTGCATGCGATAGAAGAAATTAATGTTTTGAGTGGAAAGATGGATGAACTTATGAAATTATTTGCTACTAAGAGTGTTTCTTCTGATCCTAATGATATGCCCATGTCTACCTTGATTGAGAATAATAATGAAACTATCGATGTGAATTTTGTTGGTAGGAATAATTTTGGTAACAACGCGTATAGAGGAAACTTTAATCCTAGGCCGTATCCTAGTAATTCCTCTAATAATTATGGTAATTCCTACAACAATTCTTTTGGAAATTTTAATAACATGCCCTCTGAATTTGAGACTAGTGTTAAGGAGTTTATGAATTCGCAAAAGAATTTCAATGCTTTGCTTGAAGAAAAATTGCTTAAAGTTGATGAATTGGATAGGAACGTTGATAGAATTTCTCTTGATGTTGATTCTTTAAAACTTAGATCTATTCCTCCTAAACATGATATCAATGAGTCTCTCAAAGCCATGAGAATTTCCATTGATGAGTGCAAAGAAAGAACCGCTAGGATGCGTGCTAAGAAAGATTGCTTTGTGAAAGCGTGTACTTCAAATTTTATGAAAATAAAGATGAAGATCTAAAAGTTATTGATGTGTCCCCTATTAAATCTTTGTTTTGCAATATGAGTCTTGATAATGATGGGACTGAATATGATCCACCTTTACCTAGAATGTGTTCCAGAAATTTGGAGTTTTTAGATCTTGATGCTAAATTGATAAAAGTGGGTTGAAGAGGTCAAAACTCTAGATATTAATGAACCCACTATTTTGGATTTCAAGGAATTTAATTATGATAATTGCTCTTTGATAGATTGTATTTCCTTGTTGCAATCCGTGCTAAATTCTCCTCATGCTTATAGTCAAAATAAGGCCTTTACTAAACATATCATTGATGCTTTGATGCAATCTTATGAAGAAAAACTTGAGTTGGAAGTTTCTATCCCTAGAAAACTTTATGATGAGTGGGAACTTACTATTAAAATTAAAATTAAAGATCATGAATGCTATGCTTTGTGTGATTTGGGTGCTAGTGTTTCCACGATTCCAAAAACTTTGTGTGATTTGCTAGGTTTTCGTGATTCTGATGATTGCTCTCTAAACTTGCACCTTGCGGATTCCACTATTAAGAAACCTATGGGAAGAATTAATGATGTTCTTATTGTTTCAAATAGGAATTATGTGCCCGTAGAATTTATCGTTCTTGATATAGATTGCAATCCTTCATGTCCTATTATTCTTGGTAGACCTTTCCTTAGAACGATTGGTGAAATTATTGATATGAAGGAAGGGAATATTAGATTCCAATTTCTGTTAAGGACAGGAATGAAACACTTCCCTAGAAAGATAATAAAATTACCTTATGAATCTATTATGAGAGCCACATATGGATTGCCTACCAAAGATGGCAATACCTAGATCTATCCTTGCTTTTATGGCTAGCTAGGGGCGTTAAACGATAGCGCTTGTTGGGAGGCAACCCAATTTTATTTTTAGTTTTTTGCTTTTTGCTTCTATTTAGGAATAAATATTTGATCTAGCCTCTGGTTATATATGTTGTTATGTTTTAATTAGTGTTTGTGCCAAGTTAAACCTATAGGATCTTCTTGGATGATAGTTATTTGATCTTGCTGTAATTTCCAGAAACTTTCAGTTCACCAAATTAATTGTTAAAAATCACCAGAACGTGATAAAATATTGATTCCAATTGCTGCTGATCAATAAACAAACTGTCTATGTCGTCCTATTTTGGCTGAATTTTTGGAGTTCCAGAAGTTTGCGTTAGTTACAGATTACTACAGACTGTTCAGTTTTTGACAGATTCTGTTTTTCGTGTGTTGTTTGCTTATTTTGATGAATCTGTGGCTAGTAAAAGAGTTTATAAACCATATAGAAGTTTGAATACAGTAGGTTTAACACCAATATAAATAAAGAATGATTTCATTACAGTACCTTGAAGTGGTCTTTTGTTTTCTTTCTCTAACGGAGCTCACGAGATTTTCTGTTAAGTTTTGTGTTGTGAAGTTTTCAAGTTTGTGGTGAAAGATTTGATTGATTATGGAACAAGGAGTGGCAAGAGCCTACGCTTGGGGATTCCCATGGCACCCCAAGATAATCTAAGGACACCAAAAAGCCAAAGCTTGGGGATGCCCCGGAAGGCATCCCGTCTTTCGTCTACTTCCATCGGTAACTTTACTTGGAGCTATATTTTTATTCACCACATGATATGTGTTTTGCTTGGAGCGTCTTGTATTATTTTAGTCTTTATTTGTTAGTTTACCACAATCATCCATGCTGTAGACACCTTTTGAGAGAGACATACATGATTCGGAAATTATGAGAATACTCTATGTGCTTCACTTATATCTTTTGAGTTATATAGTTTTTGCTCTAGTGCTTCACTTATATCTTTTAAAGCACGGTGGTGGATTTGTTTTATAGAAATTATTGTTGTCTCATGCTTCACTTAGATTATTTTGAGAGTCCTACAAAACAGCACGGTAATTTGCTTAATGATGATAGGCATCCAATTAAAAAAAATTCTTATGAGTGTGTTGAATACTATGAGAAGTTAGATGCTTGATAACTGTTTTGAGACATGGAGATAGTGATATTAGAGTCATGCTAGTTGAGTAGTTTTGAATTTGAGAAATACTTGTGTTAAAGTTTGTGATTCCCGTAGCATGCACGTATGGTGAACCGTTATGTGATGAAGTCGGAGCATGATTTATTTATTTATTGTCTTCCTTATGAGTGGCGGTCGGGGACGAGCGATGGTCTTTTCCTACCAATCTATCCCCCTAGGAGCATGCGCGTAATACTTTGCTTTGATAACTTGTAGATTTTTGCAATAAGTATATGAGTTCTTTATGACTAATGTTGAGTCCATGGATTATACGCACTTTTCTCCATTCCACCATTGCTAGCCTCTCTAATACCGCGCACTTTTCGCCGGTATCATACACCCACCATATACCTTCCTCAAAACAGCCACCATACCTACCTATCATAGCATTTCCATAGCCATTCCGAGATATATTTCCATGCAACTTACCACCGTTTCGTTTATTATGACACGCTCCATCATTGTCATATTGCTTTGCATGATCATGTAGTTGACATCGTATTTGTGGCAAAGCCACCATTCATAATTCTTCCATACATGTCACTCTTGATTCATTGCATATCCCGGTACACCGCCTGAGGCATTCACATAGAGTCATATTTTGTTCTAAGTATTGAGTTGTAATTGTTGAGTTGTAAGTAAATAAAAGTGTGATGATCATCATTTTTAGAGCATTGTCCCAAGTGAGGAAAGGATGATGGAGACTATGATTCCCCCACAAGTCGGGATGAGACTCCGGACGAAAAAAAAGAGGCCATAAAAAAGGAAAAGGCCCAAATAAAAAAATGAGAGAAAAAGAGAGAAGGGACAATGTTACTATCCTTTTACCACACTTCTGCTTCAAAGTAGCACCATGATCTTCATGATAGAGAGTCTCCTATGATATCACTTTCAATTTCTAGTGGGAATTTTTCATTATAGAACTTGGCTTGTATATTCCAATGATGGGCTTCCTCAAAATGCCCTAGGTCTTCGTGAGCAAGCGAGTTGGATGCACACCCACTTAGTTTCTTTTGTTGAGCTTTCATATATTTATAGCTCTAGTGCATCCGTTGCATGGCAATCCCTACTCACTCACATTGATATCTATTAATGGGCATCTCCATAGCCCGTTGATACGCCTAGTTGATGTGAGACTATCTTCTCCTTTTTGTCTTCTCCACAACCACCATTCTATTCCACATATAGTGCTATGTCCATGGCTCACGCTCATGTATTGCGTGAAGATTGAAAAAGTTTGAGAACGTTAAAAGTATGAAACAATTGTTTGGCTTGTCATCGGGGTTTTGCATGATTTAAATACTTTATGTGGTGAAGATAGAGCATAGCCAGACTATATGATTTTGTAGGGATAACTTTCTTTGGCCATGTTATTTTGAGAAGACATAATTTCTTAGTTAGTATGCTTGAAAATATTAAGCTTTTGTGTTGAATATTTCAGATCTGAATATTCATACCACAATTAAGAAGAATAACATTGAAATTATGCCAAGTAGCATTCCACATCAAAAATTCTGTTTTTATCATTTACCTACTCGAGGACGAGCAGGAATTAAGCTTGGGGATGCTTGATACGTCTCCAACGTCTCTATAATTTTTTATTGTTCCATGCTATATTATATTCTGTTTTGGACATTATTGGGCTTTGTTATACACTTTTGTATTATTTTTGGGACTAACCTATTAACCGGAGGCCCAGCCCAGAATTGCTTATTTTTTTGCCTATTTCAGATTTTCGCAGAAAAAGAATATCAAACAGAGTCCAAACGGAAAGAAACCTTCGGGAACGTGATTTTCGGAACGAACGTGATCCAGAGGACTTGGACCCTACGTCAAGACATCAACCAGGAAGCCACGAGGTAGGGGGGCGCGCCTACCCCCCTGGGCGCGCCCTCCACCCTCGTGGGCCCCCTGTTGCTCCACCGACGTACTCCTTCCTCCCATATATACCTACGTACTCCCAAACTACCAGATACGGAGCCAAAAACCTAATTCCACCGCTGCAACCTTCTGTACCCGTGAGATCCCATCTTGGGGCCTGTTCTGGACCTCCGCCGGAGGGGGCATCGATCATGGAGGGCTTCTACATCAACACCATAGCCTCTCCGATGATGTGTGAGTAGTTTACCTCAGACCTTCGGGTCCATAGTTGTTAGCTAGATGGCTTCTTCTCTCTTTTTGGATCTCAATACAATGTTCTCCCCCACTCTTGTGGAGTTCTATTCGATGTAATCTTCTTTTGCGGTGTGTTTGTTGAGACCGATGAATTGTGGGTTTATGATCAAGTTTATCTATGAAGAATATTTAAATCTTCTCTGAATTCTTTTATGTATGATTGGTTATCTTTACAAGTCTCTTCGAATTATCAGTTTGGTTTGGCCTACTAGATTGATCTTTCTTGCAATGGGAGAAGTGCTTAGCTTTGGGTTCAATCTTGCGGTGTCCTTTCCCAGTGACAGTAGGGGCAGCAAGGCACGTATTGTATTGTTGCCATCGAGGATAACAAGATGGGGTTTATATCATATTGCATGAGTTTATCCCTCTACATCATGTCATCTTGCTTAAAGCGTTACTCTGTTCTTATGAACTTAATACTCTAGATGCATGCTGGATAGCGGTCGATGTGTGGAGTAATAGTAGTAGATGCAGGCAGGAGTTGGTCTACTTGTCTCGGACGTGATGCCTATATACATGATCATACCTAGATATTCTCATAACTATGCTCAATTCTGTCAATTGCTCAACAGTAATTTGTTCACCCACCGTAATACTTATGCTCTTGAGAGAAGCCACTAGTGAAACCTATGGCCCCCGGATCTATTTTCCATCGTATTAATCTCCCGACAACAAGCTATTTCTGGTGCCGTCTTTATTTTGCTTTCTTTACTTTGCATCTTTATCATAAAAATACCAAAAATATTATCTTATCATATCTATCAAATCTCACTCTCGTAAGTGACCTTGTAGGGATTGACAACCCCTTATCGTGTTGGTTGCGAGGATTTATTTGTTTGTGTAGGTGCGAGGGACTCGTGCGTGGCCTCCTACTGGATTGATACCTTGGTTCTCAAAAACTGAGGGAAATACTTACGCTGCTTTACTACATCACCCTTTCCTCTTCAAGGGAAAACCAACGCAGTGCTCAAGAGGTAGCAAGGGTCTCCTCACGGGCCCTGACCTCCGAGAGCGTCCCCTCCTAGCCATCCAGTTTCAGCTTCAGGTCGTTGATGGAGTCGTTGGCCTCGGAGAGCAGCTTGGCCTTTTCGGAGATGGCGACCTATGAATCCGCCAGGGTGCGGTTGGCCGTGTCCCTCTCCGCCGTCAGCGTCAAGATCTCCTTCTTTAGCTGCCCCAGTTCCAGCTCCAGCTTCCCCACCTTGCCGGCGTGGTCCAGGGCCAAAGCATCAAGTGTGTCCATATGCTTCTGCTCTAGCTCCTGGGTCCGCTGCGCGACGATCTTCCTGATCTCCTCGTCCTTGCCACGGAGCGTGGCGGCAAGCACCTACTCACGAGCAACGAGGTCTTCCTCCTGGCTGTTCAGCAGAGCCTGCTACTGCTGCCGAGCAGCCTTGTCCTTGGCGGCCGGATCCTTCGTCACCTCCTAGGCCTTCTTGATATCGGCCTACTTCAGGATGAGCTCTCGCTTGTGCAAATCCAGCTCACCCTGGGCAGCCCTCGGTTCATCCCGGGCCTCGCCAAACCAGATCTGCGTCTGAGCGACGCGCTCCCCGAAATCCGCCTCCGCCTTGTCCACCACCGCCATCCTAGATTTCACTTTGTCTTGGCGGGCACGGCGGAGTGCCTGGAGCTTCTGGAAGTTGGCATTCATGGCTCGGAGGAGCCGCTCTTCTTGGGAACCGCCGCTGCTAGTGCTCGGCTCGTTGACAACCTAGAGCCCAGCAGTGGCGAGCGTCTCATCATCTAAGACCTCCCCCTCGGCAGGCGCTCTGGTGTCTGCCGTCCCTGGGAGGCGGACGAACAAGTCATCGCCCACCTTCAGGTACTTGCCCGGGGCAGGGGCTGCAGGGGAGAAAGGTTGGTCATTCGCCACCTCCTCCTTGACGGGCTCCTCGGCTGCCTCCCCGGCAGCGGCCTTGCCGGGCTCCCCGGCAGGCCCCTTGCCGGCCTCCCCGGCAGCGGTCCCACCAGTCTCCCCGGCAGGCCCCTTGCCAGCCTCCTCGGCGGCGGACTTGGCGGCTTCCCCAGCCGCGATCCTGGCGGCCTCGGCTTCGGCGTCCTTGGCGACCTCCTCAATGACGGTGTCAATATCCTCCTGGTCCGTCGAGGGAGGGTCTGGAAACCAGAAAGGAGAATGAAACAAGGACAAAGTTAAGGCTCAGAGCGAAGAAAAGAGAGAACACCATAGGGCAAAGATAGCTCGGGATGGAAGGCAGGTAGCTTACTCGTGTCGTGCTGCGGAGAAGTGCATCCCTCCCCGCCAACATCCATTGGCGGGACGGAACCACCAGTGCTTGTGCCTGCCCCCTCCTCCTCCGTGCGCGTGGGCTCATCGGTGTTCGCCCTTGCCGGGGACGCCCCTCCGGGCGGCGTGGTCGACAGGGGCGGCATGTCAGGGGCGGCCCTCAGCGGCTCCTCCTGCTGCTGCTCTCCTCCTGCGAACCCGGCAAGGTCAGCACTAAGAATTCACGCCCCAACACCTGTCGACGAGGAGTGAGTAATGAACTTACGTTGGGGGCTGAAGCGGGGGCTGCGTCGAGGGCTGGCATCTGGGCTGATCTCCACCACCACCGGCATGCGCGGAGTGCTCGCCGGGGGCTTGACGCCCGCCGAAGCCTTGGCCCTCTTCGCTGCCCTCTGGGTCAGCGTCTCCGTGTCCCTGAAGGATAAGATCATGTAAGGGGAGATAACACAGACTAAGGGTCAGAAACGATGAAGGGCGAGGTTCTTACTCCTCCTCCTCTGGCATCCTCTCCCTCTTCGGGCTGAAGGTCCCGAGGTCGAAATCGGCCTTGCTACCTCTTGAGCACTGCGTTGATTTTCCCTTGAAGAGGAAAGGGTGATGCAGCAAAGTAGCGTAAGTATTTCCCTCAGTTTTTGAGAACCAAGGTATCAATCCAGTAGGAGGCCATGCTCAAGTCCCTTGTACCTACACAAACAAATAAGAACCTTGCAACCAACGCGATAAAGGGGTTGTCAATCCCTTCACGGCCACTTGCAAAAGTGAGATCTAATAGAGATGATAAGATAATATTTTTGGTATTTTTATGATAAATATTAAAAGTAAAGATTGCAAAATAAACAAAGATAGAAATAGCTTGTTGACGGGAGATTAATATGATGGAAAATAGACCCGGGGGCCATAGGTTTCACTAGTGGCTTCTCTCAAGATAGCATAAGTATTACGGTGGGTGAACAAATTACTGTCGAGCAATTGATAGAATTGAGCATAGTTATGAGAATATCTAGGTATGATCATGAATATAGGCATCATGTCCGTGACAAGTAGACCGACTCCTGCCTGCATCTACTACTATTACTCCACACATCGACCGCTATCCAGCATGCATCTAGAGTATTAAGTTCATAAGAACGGAGTAACGCTTTCAGCAAGATGACATGATGTAGAGGGATAAACTCATGCAATATTATATAAACCCCATCTTTTTACCCTCGATGGCAACAATACAATACGTGTCGTTTCCCCTACTGTCACTGGGATCGAGCACCGCAAGATTGAACCCAAAGCTAAGCACTTCTCCCATTGCAAGAAAGATCAATCTAGTAGGCCAAACCAAACTGATAATTCGAAGAGACTTGCAAAGATAACCAATCATACATAAAAGAATTCAGAGAAGATTCAAATATTGTTCATAGATAAACTTGATCATAAACCCACAATTCATCGGATCTCGACAAACACACCGCAAAAGAAGATTACATCGAATAGATCTCCAAGAGAATCAAGGAGAACTTTGTATTGAGATCCAAAGAGAGAGAAGAAGCCATCTAGCTAATAACTATGGACCCGAAGGTCCGAGGTAAACTACCCACACACAATCGGAGAGGCTATGGTGTTGATGTAGAAGCCCTCCGTGATCAATGCCCCCTCCGGCGGAGTGCCGGAAAAAGCCCCAAGATGGGATCTCACGGGTACAGAAGGTTGCAGCAGTGGAATTAGGTTTTCATGGTGCTCCTCGATGGTTTGGGGGTACGTAGGTATATATAGGAGAAAGAAGTAGGTCGGTGGAGCCACGAGGGGCCCACGAGGGTGGAGGGCGCACCCAGGGGGTAGGCGCGCCCCCCTTCCTCTTGGCCTCCTCATTGGTTGCTTGACGTCCACTCCAAGTCCTCTGGATCACGTTTCTTCCAAAAATCATGCTCCCGAAGGTTTCATTCCGTTTGGACTCCGTTTGATATTCTTTTTCTGTGAAACACTGAAATAGGCAAAAAAATAGCAATTTGGGTTCGGCCTCCGGTTAATAGGTTAGTCCCAAAAATAATATAAAGTGTATAAATAAGCCCATTAAACATCCAAAACAGAATATATAATAGCATGGAAGAATCAAAAATTATAGATACGTTGGAGACGTATCAGGCCTCGGGGTCGCTGTCCGAAGGGGGAGGAGAAGGGGATAGGGTCCTGTGCCGCTTGGACGTGGAAGAGGCGGCAACTGCTGCCTTCTTCTTCGCTGTTGCGGCCCCTTGTCTCGTGCACAGGCTGCACCTGGGCCTATTGCCGTTGCGCGGTCCTGCCGGGCCAGACCGGCTCACCGGAGCTAGCCCGCCGCACGACGCGCCTCCCCATCGGGTGCGAGGAGTCGTCCGCCTCGGTCTCCTCTCCGGTCGACTCCTCGACCACGTCTTCAACAAGGGGGGCCCTGGCGCCGACGCCGCTGGCTTCCCCGGCAGACCCCGCCCACTCGGCAAGCTCTTTCTCCTCTACGGCTCTGTTGGCCTCGTCCTCCATGGTGTCGACGCTGCCGGCCTCCTTGGCAAGTGCCGCCTCCTCCGCCATGGCGGCAATATATGCCAGCTCCTCCCGAGTGGTGTCGTGGACGAGCAGTGGCTCGTCATGAATGTACCTCTCCGACAGGTTGTCCAAGAAGGCCTGCACCCGCTCCGCTTCCGGCTAGGCCTAGCTTGGATCCAGGCCGTGCGCGTTGAAGTCTGGCATCATGGCAATGATGGCGGTCTGGCAAGAGTTGTTGCTCAACGGGACGACTCCCGCTGGCAACCCAAACAGAGACCCGCCGGCCCTGATGGCCTTGCCGGCCTTCTCGGCCTTCTCAGCCTTGCCGGTCCACTCGACCCCGCCGGCCTCATCGACCTTGAGCTGGAAAAGCCTCTGGCAAAGATGGGCATGCTGCAGCACTGTGAAATTGTGATTCAAGCCAGGGCGGAGCCTCATGACATCGGCCACATTCCTGAAGTCCCATGCCGGCCTCCCCTTGTTGTGCAGTGGGGCAATCCGGCGGCGGATGAAGTCAGCCCCAACCATCTCTAGGGTGAGCCCGGCCGAAGTGAGGCGATGGATCCTGGTGGTGGCCACCGTGAGCTTTTCATCATTGGCGTCGACATCGCCCCAGTCTTTTCTGCGGACCGGCGGTGCCCGACGGACCCGGCAGAACTCCTACGGATCTGCCTCCTCAATCCAGCACCACCGGCCCCGCCACTCTTCCCACCTCTCCTTCTGGGCACCCTCCAGGTACGTGCCCCTGCCCTGGGTCCTCGAGATCCAGGTGGTGCAGCCAGAGATGGCACCCCCTGGCTGGATGCGAGGATAGAAGTAGTGGCGGAAGAGCGCCGTGCTGGGGAGCACTCCGGCGAAGCCCTCACAGAGATGGGCGAAGAAATCCATGCACGACATGGCGTTCGGCGTGAAGTCCGGAAGGTGGAAGCCGTAGGTATGCATGATGTCATTGAAGAAATCAGAGAAAAGGGGCACAGCCCACAGGAGAAGTAATCAACGAAGAAGGGGTACCGGTTTGGACCGGCCTCGGCAAAGGCGGCGGGGATGATACGCGTAGCAGGGTGCCCTGACGTCTCCCTTCCCCACAGGGGCCTGAACATATCCCTCAGGGTGAGCGCATCAACCATCGAGGGGAAGATGGCGTGCTACGTCCGCATCTCCACGAGCTCGCTCTCCGGCGCCTCCTTCCCCACGGCGTACTTGGTCGCTCCCTTTCCCTTGCTCGTCTTGGGTGCCATGGTGATTGAGAGGGGCTGAGGGATCAAAGGCAATGGGGCGCGGCGGCGGCAAGCGGGGGCGAGAGCTTCCACTTGCGTCTGGAGAAGAAGAGGGGAACGGCGGTTTCCAAGATTGGAAAAGGCATAGAGTGTAAATGAGCAGCGCCCCTGCGGTTTTTCCTTTTTATGGGGAAGACGCGGGCCGCCTCTTTACTATTTACCACAACGTGACGCAAGCGTGTAGCAACCATCCCACGCACGACCCCCACGTCACGCACTTAATGCGGGTCGTGGGGAAGCGCAACTGGCAAAGGGATTACTACGGTTAAAACTCTACCACCCGTGCCCGCGCACCGTTTTGGGCCTGGCCCAACAACGCTCCGCACTTATATGTGGCCCAGGCCTGGGGGCTCTGTCGTTGTACAAAAGTAGGGGCCTTCTGTACCCCTTTACTTGTGCACGGGCAGTTGTAGCCACACTTGCGGCCACGCTTGGCAGGGCAGAGGAAGCGAAGAACAAGACTACCAAAGCAGCGCTGAAACCAGAGGCGCGAAGAGCGAAGGGGCAAGGTGGGTTTCCCCCGGCAAGAGCCTTGCCGTGGACGACCTACGCTACCCTGGCAAGAGCCTTGCCGGGGCAACTTGCCCAACAACACCAGCAAGACCGCCACCCTTGAGCCTGAGAATTCTGACACCATCGACAACATCAGGAACCAAGGCTCAGGAGGCACCTGCATGGTGGCATGCAGATCTTTGCCGGAGACCTGCAAGATTAGAGGAGAACAAGAAGACGCAGACCCCCGGCAAGATCCTTGCCGGGGACGCCCACAAGACCCCGGCAGGACCCTTGCCGGGGCCCCGACAAGACCCTTGCCGAGGACATCTGCGGGGCCACAACCAGGCCCGCGCCTACCAAGATTCCGCTGCCCCATGGCCGTTCCAACGTAGCAGCCAGCCTGTCAACTAGGCGCGCACCTACGTGGCAGCATGCAGCTTCTAGGCCAACCAGGTAGGCACCTACGTGGTGGCATGCAGATCTTCGTGAAGACCATGCCACCGCACCAGCGCAGCAGCCAGCCAGCCAGCGTGGCACTGCGCGCCTCGTTAGCTTGGACGCGCGTCAAAGCGAGGCGAGGCGGCGACAGACGAGACGAGCTTCCTTGTCGTCCTCGATAAAGCAAGAGGACATGTCGGCGGCGCATCAAATGCGTTTTGTCCCATGATGTCAGGGATAGACTTGTACACTGTACATACTTTCCACCTCCTGTGTGCCACTGTGGCGACCCCTTTGACGTATAAAAGGAGGCCCGAGGCGTACTGAGGAAAGATTAGGACTTTTTGGGCTAGGCATGCACCGCAGCTAGTTCAAGAGCTCAGGAACACCAAATATACACCAAAGCAGGACTAGGGTATTACGCATACTTTGCGGCCCGAACCTGGATAAAATTTCCCCGTGTTGATCTTCTAAACCCGCTCTTGCACAGCCCCGCACCCCGCCAACCGTAGTAGGGATTCCCTGTGATCCCATAGGTGTCGTTCTTGAACCCCGACACAGAGAATCTTCAGAACTTAACCAAACACTTGAACGACATGTACGTTTGATACACTTCAAATATGAGAACCATACGAAAATTTCTTTGAATCCTTGCGGAAGCGTGATGCGTAGGTACTTGTCCTTCTGAACATAGGGGAGACCGCAGCGATTCCTGGTGTCCAAACACTTCTGGCACTGCATATCCAAACCCTCGATTATTTCAAAAATAGCATATGGAGGGGTTTTGTAGTGGATTAAGGTGTTTTGCATCGGATAAGCACATGTATATGAAGACTTACCTTCATTTGGTGTAATTGAAGACGGCGACATAGGTTTTTTTTTGTACAGGAAGTCCTGAACCATGGCAAGCGTTGGCGACAGGCGGCTACCCTAGTTGATGTGTTAGATAACGAGGGAAGGAAGGTAGCAATCCTCGTCGGCGTGGATGAAGCTGTAATTCCTGCTCATCCTCGAGTAGGTAAATGATAAAAACAGAATTTTTGATGTGGAATGCTACCTAGCATATTATTCAATGTAATTTTCTTTATTGTGGCATGAATGTTGAGATCCGAAAAGATTCAATATAAAAGTTTAATATTGACATAAAATAATAATACTTAAGCATACTAACAAAGCAATCATGTCTTCTCAAAATAACATGGCCAAAGAAAGTTATCCCTACAAAATCATATAGTCTGGCTATGCTCTATCTTCACCACACAAAGTATTTAAATCATGCACAACCCCGATGACAAGCCAAGCAATTGTTTCATACTTTTGATGTTCTCAAACTTTTTCAATCTTCACGCAATACATGAGCGTGAGCCATGGACATAGCACTATAGGTGGAATAGAATGGTGGTTGTGGAGAAGACAAAAAAGGAGAAGATAGGCTCACATCAACTAGGCGTATCAACGAGCTATGGAGATGCTCATTAATAGATATCAATGTGAGTGAGTAGGGATTGCCATGCAACGGATGCACTAGAGCTATAAGTGTATGAAAGCTCAACAAAAGAAACTAAGTGGGTGTGCATCCAACTCGCTTGCTCACGAAGACCTAGGGCATTTTGAGGAAGCCCATCATTGGAATATACAAGCCAAGTTCTATAATGTAAAATTCTCACTAGTATGTGAAAGTGAGAACATAAGAGACTCTCTATCATGAAGATCATGGTGCTACTTTGAAGCACAAGTGTGGTAAAAGGATAGTAGCATTGTCCCTTCTCTCTTTTTCTCTCATTTTTTTCTTTTTTTTGTTTGGGCCTTCTTCTCTCTTTTTTTTGGCCTCTTTTTTTTATTTAGTCCAGAGTCTCATCCAGACTTGTGGGGGAATCATAGTCTCCATCATCCTTTCCTCACATGGGACAATGCTCTAATAATGATGATCATCACACTTTTATTCACTTTACAACTCAATACTTAGAACAAAATATGACTCTGTGAATGCCTCTGGCGGGGTACCTGGATATGCAATGAATCAAGAGTGACATGTATGAAAGAATTATGAATGGTGGCTTTGCCACAAATACGATGTCAACTACATGATCATGCAAAGCAATATGATAATGATGAAGTGTGTCATATTAAACGGAACGGTGGTAAGTTGCATGGCAATATATCTCGGAATGGCTATGGAAATGCCATAATAGGTAGGTATGGTGGCTGTTTTGAGGAAGGTATATGTTGGGTGTATGATACCGGCGAAAGGTGCGCGGTATTAGAGAGGCTAGCAATTGTCGAAGGGTGAGAGTGCGTATAATCCATGGACTCAACATTAGTCATAAAGAACTCACATACTTATTGCAAAAATCTATTAGTTATCGAAACAAAGTACTACGCGCATGCTCCTAGGGGATAGATTGGTAGGAAAAGACCATCGCGCGTTGATACCTCCATTTTGCATCATGCTTTTATATTGATATTTATTGCATTATGGGTTGTTATTACACATTATGTCGCAATACTTATGCCTATTCTCTCTTATTTTACAAGGTTTACATAAGGAGGGAGAATGCCGGCAGCTGAAATTCTGGGCTGGAAAAGGAGCAAATATTAGAGACCTATTCTGCACAACTCCGAAAGTCCTGAAACTCCACGAAAGTTGTTTTTGGAAATAATAAAAAATACTGAGCGGAAGAAATACCAGAGGGGGCCCACACCCTGGCCACGAGGGTGGGGGCGCGCCCTACCCCCCTGGGCGTGCCCCCTGCCTCATGGGCCCCTGTTGGCCCTCCCATGCCTATCTTCTGCTATATGAAGTCTTTCGTCCGAAGAAAAATCAGAAGTAAGCTTTCGTGACGAGACTCCGCCGCCACGAGGCGGAACCTTGGTGGAACCAATCTAGGGCTCTGGCGGAGCTGTTCTGCTGGGCAAACTTCCCTCCGGGAGGGAGAAATCATCGCCATCGTCATCACCAACGCTCCTCTCATCGGGAGAAGACCAATCTCCATCAACATCTTCACCAGCACCATCTCCTCTCAAACCCTAGTTCATCTCTTGTATCCAATTCTTGTCTCTAAGTCTGGGATTGGTACCTGTAGGTTGCTAGTAGTGTTGATTATTCCTTGTAGTTGATGCTAGTTGGTTTATTTGGTGGAAGATCATATGTTCAGATCCTTTATGCATATTAATACTCCTCTAATTATGAACATTAATATGCTTTGTGAGTAGTTACGCTTGTTCCTGAGGACATGGGAGAAGTCTTGCTATTAGTAGTCATGTGAATTTGGTATTCGTTCGATATTTTGATGAGATGTATGTTGTCTCTCCTCTAGTGGTGTTATGTGAACGTCGACTACATGAAACTTCAGCATTATTTGGGCCTAGAGGAAGGCATTGGGAAGTAATAAGTAGATGATGAGTTGCTAGAGTGACAGAAGCCTAAACCCTAGTTTATGCGTTGCTTCGTAAGGGGCTGATTTGGATCCATATGTTTCATGCTATGGTTAGGTTTACCTTAATACTTCTTTTGTAGTTGCGGATGCTTGCAATAGGAGTTAATCATAAGTGGGATGCTTGTCCAAGTAAGGGCAGCACCCAAGCACCGGTCCACCCACATATCAAATTATCAAAGTACCGAACGTGAATCATATGAACATGATGAAAACTAGCTTGACGATAATTCCCATGTGTCCTCGGGAGCGTTTTCCTTCATATAAGAAATTGTCCAGGCTTGTCCTTTGCTACAAAAAGGATTGGGACACCTTGCTGCACTTTATTTACTTTTGTTACTTGTTGCTCGTTACAAATTATCTTATCACAAAACTATCTGTTACCTATAATTTCAGTGCTTGCAGAGAATACCTTGCTGAAAACCGCTTATCATTTCCTTCTGCTCCTTGTTGGGTTCGACACTCTTACTTATCGACAGGACTATGATAGATCCCCTATACTTGTGGCTCATCAAGACTCTTTTCTGGCGCCGTTGCCGGGGAGTGAAGCGCCTTTGGTAGGTAGAATTTGGTAAGGAAAAATTTATATAGTGTGCTGAAATTTACTGTCACTTGTTACTATGGAAAGTAATCCCTTGAGGGGCTTGTTCGGGGTATCTTCACCCCGACCAGTAGAGCAAAGAGTTGCTCCTCAACCTACTGAACCTACTAAAAATGAAAATGTCTAGTTTGAAATTCCTTCGGGTATGTTAGAAAAACTGCTAGCTAATCCTTTTACAGGAGATAGAACATTACATCCTGATGAGCACCTAATCTATGTGGATGAAGTTTGTGGATTATTTAAGCTTGAAGGTATGCCCGATGATGTTATCAAGAAGAAGGTCTTCCCTTTATCTTTGAAGGGGGATGCATTGACATGGTATAGGCTATGTGATGATATGGGATCATGGAACTACAAACGATTGAAATTGCAATTTCATCAGAAGTTTTGTCCTATGCATCTTGTTCATCGTGATCGCAATTATATATGTAATTTTTGGCCTCGCGAAGGAGAAAGCATCGCTCAAGCTTGGGGGAGGCTTAAATCAATGTTATATTCATGCCCCAATCATGAGCTCTCAAGAGAAATGATTATTCAAAAAATTTATGCTCGGCTTTCTGATAACAATCTCACCATGCTCGATACTTCTTGTGTTGGCTCTTTTATGATGAAGACTATTGAATTCAAATGGGATTTATTGGAAAGAATTAAACGCAACTCTAAAGATTGGGACCTCGACGAAGGTAAGGAATCAGGTATGACACCTAAGTTAGATTGTGTTAAATCTTTTATGGATACCGATGTTTTTCGTAAATTTAGCACTAAATATGGACTTGACTCTGAGATAGTAGCTTCTTTCTGTGAATCTTTTGCTGCTCATGTTGATCTCCCTAAAGAGAAGTGGTTTAAATATCATCCTCCCATAGAAGTAAAAGTAGCTGCACCCATTAAAGTTGAAGAAAAAACTATCACTTATAATGATCCTATTGTTCCTACTGCTTATGTTGAGAAACCACCTTTCCCTGTTAGAATAAAGGATCATGCTAAAGCTTCAACTGTGGTTCATAAAAGCAATATTAGAACCTATACACCTCCTGAGCAAGTTAAAGTTGAACCTAATATTGCTATGGTTAAAGATCTCTTGGCTGATAATATTGATGGGCATGTTATTTATTTCTGTGATGAAACTGCTAGAATTGCTAAACCTTGTGCTAAAGATAAACATAGACCTGTGGTAGGCATGCCTGTTATTTCTGTTAAAATAGGAGATCATTGTTATCTTGGCTTAGGTGATATGGGTGCTAGTGCTAGTGGAATACCCCATGACTTATACAAAGAAATTATGCATGATATTGCACCTGCTGAGTTCCAAGATATTGATGTCATAATTAAACTTGCCAATAGAGATACTATATCACCAATTGGAATTGTTAGAGATGTTGAAGTCTCGTGTGGGAAAACTAAGTATCCTGCTGATTTTCTTGTTCTCGGTTTCCCACAAGATAGCTTTTGTCCCATTATATTTGGTAGACCCTTCTTGAACACTGTTAATGCTAGGATAGACTGCAAAAAGGATGTTGTTACCATTGGTCTAGGTGATATGTCTCATGAGTTTAACTTCTCTAAATTTTGTAGACAACACCGTGAAGAGGAATTGCTAGTAAAGATGAAATTCTTGGTCTTGCTTCTATTGCCGTACCTCCTAGTGATCCTTTAGAACAATATTTGCTAGACCATGAAAATGATATGTTTATGAATGAAAGAAGGGAAATAGATGAAGTATTATTTAAACAGGGACCTATTCTAAAACACAACTTGCCTGTTGAAATCCTAGGGGATCCTCCTCCACCCAAGGGTGATCCCGTGTTTGAGCTTAAACCATTGCCCGATACCCTTAAATATGCTTATCTTGATGAAAAGAAGATATATCCTGTTATTATTAGTGCTAACCTTTCAGAGAAGGAGGAAGAAAAATTATTGAAAACTCTGAAGAAGCATCGTGCTGCTATTGGATATACTCTTGATGATCTTAAGGGCATTAGTCCCACTCTATGCCAACACAAAATAAATTTGGAGAAAGATGCCAAACCAGTTATTGATCATCAACGACGGCTGAATCCTAAAATGAAAGAAGTGGTAAGAAAGGAAATACTAAAGCTCCTTGAGGCAGGTATAATCTATCCCGTTGTTGATAGTCAGTGGGTAAGTCCTGTCCATTGTGTTCCTAAGAAGGGAGGTATTACTGTCATTCCTAATGGTAAAGATGAATTGATTCCGCACAGAATTATTACAGGTTATAGGATGGTAATTGATTTCCGCAAATTAAATAAGGCTACTAAAAAAGATCATTACCCCTTACCTTTTATTGATCAAATGCTAGAAAGATTATCTAAACATACACATTTTTGCTTTCTAGATGGTTATTCTTGTTTCTCTCAAATACCTGTGTTAGTTGATGATCAAGCTAAGACCACTTTTACTTGCCCTTTCGGTACTTTTGCTTATAGACGTATGCCTTTTCGTTTATGTAATGCACCTGCTACCTTTCAAAGATGCATGATGGTTATATTCTCTGACTTTTGTGAAAAGATTTGTGAGGTTTTCATGGATGATTTCTCTGTTTATGGATCCTCTTTTGATGATTGCTTAAGCAACCTTGATCAAGTTTTGCAGAGATGTGAAGAAACTAATCTTGTCTTGAACTGGGAGAAGTGCCACTTTATGGTTAATGAAGGTATTGTCTTGGGGCCTAAAATTTCTGAAAGAGGCTTGAAGTTGATAAAGCTAAAGTTGACGCTATTGAAAAGATGCCATATCCCAAGGACATCAAAGGTATTAGAAGTTTCCTTGGTCATGCCGGCTTTTATAGGAGGTTCATTAAGGACTTCTTAGAAATTTCTCGGCCTCTGACTAATTTATTACAAAAAGATATACCATTTGTCTTTGATGATGATTGTGTAGAAGCATTTGAAACACTTAAGAAAGCATTGATCTCTGCACCTATTGTTCAGCCACCTGATTGGAATTTACCCTTTGAAATTATGTGTGATGCTAGTGATTATGCTGTAGGTGCGTTTCTAGGGCAAAGAGTTGATAAGAAATTAAATGTTATTCAATATGCTAGTAAAACTCTAGACAATGCCCAAAGAAATTACGCTACTACTGAAAAAGAATTCTTAGCAGTTGTATTTTCTTGTGATAAGTTCAGACCTTATAATGTTGATTCTAAGGTAACTATTCACACGGATCATGCTGCTATTAAATATCTTATGGAAAAGAAGGATGCTAAACCTTGACTTATTAGATGGGTTCTCTTGCTACAAGAATTTGATTTGCATATTATTGATAGAAAGGGAGCTGAGAACCCCGTTGCAGACAACTTGTCTAGGCTAGAAAATGTGCTTGATGACCCACTACCTATTGATGATAGCTTTCCTGATGAACAATTAAATGTCATAAATGCTTCTCGTACTGCTCCGTGGTATGCTGATTATGCCAATTACATTGTTGCTAAATTCAGACCACCTAGTTTCACATACCAGCAAAAGAAAAGGTTTTTCTATGATTTGAGGCATTACTTTTGGGATGACCCACATCTTTATAAAGAAGGAGTAGATGGTGTTATTAGATGTTTTGTACCTGAGCATGAACAGGAACAGATCCTACGCAAGTGTCACTCCGAGGCTTATGGAGGACACCACGCTGGAGATAGAACTGCACATAAGGTATTGCAATCCGGTTTTTATTGGCCTACTCTCTTCAAGGATGCCCGTAAGTTTGTCTTATCTTGTGATGAATGTCAAAGAATTGGTAATATTAGTAGACGTCAAGAAATGCCTATGAATTATTCACTTGTTATTGAACCATTTGATGTTTGGGGCTTTGATTATATGGGAGCGTTTCCTGCCTCTAATGGATATACACATATTTTAGTTGCTGTTGATTACATTACTAAGTGGGTAGAAGCTATTCCAACTAGTAGTGCTGATCATAACACTTCTATTAAAATGCTTAAAGAAGTTATTTTTCCGAGGTTTGGAGTCCCTAGATATTTAATGACTGATGGTGGTTCTCATTTTATTCATGGTGCTTTCCGTAAAATGCTTGCTAAGTATGATGTTAATCATAGAATTGCATCTCCTTATCACCCACAGTCTAGTGGTCAAGTAGAATTGAGTAATAGAGAACTCAAATTAATTTTGCAAAAGACTGTTAATAGATCTAGAAAGAATTGGTCCAAGAAACTTGATGATGCATTATGGGCTTATAGAACTGCATATAAAAATCCTATGGGTATGTCTCCTTATAAAATGGTTTATGGAAAAGCGTGTCACTTACCTCTCGAACTAGAACATAAGGCTTATTGGGCTATTAAAGAGCTCAGTTATGATTTCAAACTTGCCTGTGAGAAGAGCTTATTTGACATTAGCTCACTTGATGAATGGAGAACCCAAGCCTATGAGAATGCCAAATTGTTTAATGAAAAAGTTAAAAGATGGCATGACAAAAGGATACAAAAGCGTGAGTTTAATGTAGGTGATTATGTATTGCTATACAACTCACGTTTAAGATTTTTTGCAGGAAAACTTCTCTCTAAATGGGAAGGTCCTTACGTTATTGAGGAGGTCTATCGTTCCGGCGCCATAAAAATCAACAACTTCGAAGGCACAAATCCGAATGTGGTGAACGGTCAAAGAATCAAACACTATATCTCAGGTAATCCTATAAATGTTGAAACTAATGTTATTGAAACCGTAACCCCGGAGGAATACATAAGGGACACTTTCCAGAATGTTTCAGACTCCGAAAAGGAATAGGTACGTGGTACGGTAAGTAAACCGACTCCAAAACAGTTCTAATGGCAATTTTTCTCCGTTTTGGAATATTTAGAAAAATACAAAAATAAGAAGCAGCCCGGGAAGGACACGAGGGCTCCACGAGGGTGGAGGGCACGCCCTTCCTTTCTGGGCGTGCCCCCTGCCTCGTGGGCACTTCGTGTGCTCTCCGGACTTCGTTTTCTTGCACGATACGTATTTTGGTCAGTAAAAATTCATTATATAATCTCCCGAAGGTTTTGACTCCTGTATCACGCAAATATCCTCTGTTCTTGTTTCGAGCTGTTTTCTGTCATGGTTGTCAAGGCTAGGCATCATGTCGTCCCCCTCCTCCAACAATGGTGACAATGATGCTTGGCTAATGAAGATAGAGCTGAAGAGGGAAGAACCTGTGGAGACCAACAAGGATGAAGGGATCAAGAAGGCCACGGAGGACCAAGTTCCGGCAGCAGAAGACACCCTTCAACTTGATCACAATCTTCTTACCCCAACTGAGATCGAAGCTTTCAAGATGATTGAGTTAGCTCGTATACAAAACAAGTATCTCACACTTGAAAATATTTTTTTGAAGGAGCATATCGTCGCACTCAAGTGCATTATCCGCAAGTTGGAGGATCTCTTGCGCTCAATGTGCGACTACCCATCATCAACAACTCCACCACCTTCCTCACCAACAAAGGAGACATAATCATATGGGTATGGGCACTCCCCTTGGCAACTGCCAAACTTGGGGGAGGTGCCCCGGTATCGTATCACCATCACATCTCTATCTTTACCATTTTTCCTAGTTCGATCCTTTTAGTAGTATCTTGATCTAGTAGAATGAAGTTTTTAGTATGATCTAGTTTTGAGTTTTGCTTTATGATCCCTTTATGTAATCGAGTCCATGAGCTATATAATAAAGTTTAGTGTTGAGTCAAGGGCTTGATTATCTTGCTATGATCTTGAGTGAATAAAAGAAAAGAGAAAAGAATAAAAAGAAACAAAGAGATCATATTGATCTTATGGAGAGTAATGACTTCACATAGAAAGAGTATGATGATTAAAAATTGTTGAGAGTTGACAAACATAGTTTTGGTCATCGTTGCAATTAATAGGAAGTAATAAAGAAAGAGAGGTTTCACATATAAATATACTATCTTGGACATCCTTTATGATTGGGAGCACTCATTAAAATATCACATGCTAAAGAGTTGATGTTGGACAAGGAAGACAACGTAATGGGTTATGTTTTCTTATATCTGAGATAAAGTATATTGTCATGGATCATCCAACATGTTGAGTTTGCCTTTCTCCCTCATGCTAGCCAAATTCTTTGCACCAAGTAGAGATACTACTTGTGCTTCCAAATACCCTTAAACCCAGTTTTGCCATGAGAGTCCACCATATCTACCTATGGATTGAGTAAGATCCTTCAAGTAAGTTGTCATCGGTGCAAGCAATAAAAATTGCTCTCTAAAAATGTATGGTTGATTAGTGTGGAGGAAATAGGCTTTATACGATCTTGTGATGTGGAAGAAATAAAAGCGACAGACTGCATAATAAAGGTTCATCTCACAAGTGGCAATATAAAGTGACGTTCTTTCGCATTAAGATTTTGTGCATCCAACCCTGAAAGCGCATGGCAACCTCTGCTTCCCTCTGCGAAGGGCCTATCTTTTATTATTACCTTCTACCTTATGCAAGAGTCATGGTGATCTTCACCTTTCCTTTTTATATTTTATCCTTTGGCAAGCACAATGTGTTGGAAAGATCCTGATATATATATATATATATATATATATATATATATATATATATATCTAATTGGATGTAAGTTAGAATGAGCTATTATTGTTGACATTACCCTTGAGGTAAAAGGTTGGGAGGCGAACTATAAGCCCCTATCTTTCTCTGTGTCCGATTAAAACTCCGTAACCACAAGTATTGTGTGAGTGTTAGCAATTGTGAAAGACTAAATGATAGTTGAGTATGTGGACTTGCTAAAAAGCTCTGACATAGACTCTTTCTGATGTTATGATAAATTGCAATTGCCTCAATGACTGAGATTATAGTTTCTTAGTTCTCAATGAAGTTTCTGATTCATACTTTGCATTGTGAATAGATTATTACTTGAGCATAAGAGATCATATGACAATATCCTTATATGTTGCTGTTATAAGATTAATCATGATGCCCTCATGTCCGTATTTTATTTTATCGACACCTCTACCTCTAAACATGTGGACCTATTTATCGTTATCGGCTTTCGCTTGAGGACAAGCGAGGTATAAGCTTGGGGGAGTTGATACGTCCATTTCGCATCATGCTTTTATATCGATATTTATTGCATTATGGGTTGTTATTACACATTATGTCACAATACTTATGCCTATTCTCTCTTATTTTACAAGGTTTACATAAGGAGGGAGAATGCTGGCAGCTGGAATTCTGGGCTGGAAAAGGAGCAAATATTAGAGACCTATTCTGCACAACTCCAAAAGTCCTGAAACTCTACGGAAGTTATTTTTGGAAATAATAAAAAATACTGAGCGGAAGAAATACCAGAGGGGGCCCACACCCTAGCCACGAGGGTGGGGGCGCGCCCTACCCCCTAGGTGCACCCCCTGCCTCGTGGGCCCCCTGTTGGCCCTCTGATGCCTATCTTCTGCTATATGAAGTCTTTTGTCCGAAGAAAAATCAGAAGTAAGCTTTCGGGACGAGACTCCGCCGCCACGAGGTGGAACCTTAGCGGGACCAATCTAGGGCTCTAGCGGAGCTGTTCTGCCGGGGAAACTTCCCTCCGGGAGGGGGAAATCATCGCCATCGTCATCACCAACGCTCCTCTCATCGGGAGGGGACCAATCTCCATCAATCTTTTCACCAGCACCATCTCCTCTCAAACCCTAGTTCATCTCTTGTATCCATGTGACGCCCGGATAATTAAGCTACAATAATTCTCTGCTAATGATGCCTCGTCACTTCGATTACTGTTGCTAATCTAACATTAGTTCAAAATTCAGTTCAAATTCAAATTTGAACTATAGTCAAACAGTAAAGGTTTTCAAATATTAAAACTAAAATGTTCGGGTTGTGCCAAATAATGCATATATAGGTAATTACTGTGGAGAAACCACACTTTTATAAAATGTATAAATACTCTAAAATGAATGGAACAGTAGCAAGAACAATTATTTAAAGGCTTTTAAAATAATAAATGATTACAAACTATTTTATTTTAGCTGCCAAGTTAATTGTGGTAGTGGCATTATTACTAATACTATTTTAGGTGCAACTTATGTATTTTATAAAAACTAAAATTTAATATAACAGTAAAAAGAAAAGCAAAATAAGAAAAAGAAAAGAAAAACAAAGACCGAAAAATAAAGTAAAAGCAAGAGAAATCCCCCCATCCCCCGCTGGGCCTCTGCCCAGCTGGCCACCAAGCCAACCATGCCAGTCCACCTAAACTCCCTACTCCTTCCTCCTGTTCACCAGTGGCCGTGTGCGCGCCCTGGCCGTTCGTGCGCGATGCCACCGGCGGATGCTCGCCACTGCGACGCTACAGGGGCGCCAGGAGGAGTATAAGACCGCCCCGACCTCGTGGACAAACCCTAGCTCCCCACCCTCATTTCCTCTCGCTGCTATCCTCTCCCGCACACGTGGCCGAGCCGCCGTCGCCACGCTCGCTGTCGATCCCGCGGCCCCCGACCTCACCTTGCCGTGACACCGAGTCTGTCCGCTCCATCGACGAGCGCTCCGTCGACTGGTGCTCCCTGTGGGAGCCCGGAGCCCCTGCACCGTCCTCTACCTCGTCATCAACCCCTCGGCCCCGACGAGCCCCACCGCGTGATTCGCCGCCACCACTGCGTCCCCGGCTTCCCCAAGCCGTCCCCCGCCCTCACTATGAGCTTTTGCTTGTTTCCCCTCTCTCTCCTCCAACGATTTCGCGCTCTAGCTAGGACCCCGCCATGGATGGACCTCTCTGTCGCCGTTGCTCACGGCGTTGCTTCCACACCTTGCCCCGCCCTGACCTCATCGCGCATGTGCGCTTTGCTGCACGTGCACACATGCGCTCGGGCCGCGCCTCGCCCGCGTGAGGCCTCCCCGCAACCTGCTCTGCTGGCGCTCGCCGCACCCTCCTCTGCAAGACGACGCGCTGCCCGCACCTCCGCCTCTGTCCCGCGTGCTCTGCTGCCTCTAGCCACGCCGGCCCTAGCCAAGCGGATGTAGGCCGGCCGGATAGCCCGTGCCCGCTGCTCACCTCGCGTCGCCCCACCGCGCCTATTCCGGCAGCCGCCCGTGCCACCGCGGATGTTGACTCCGTCGTCGCCTCCGGCCAAGTCTGGCCGCCCCGCGGCCACCAGTCGACGTGGCCAACCACCAGCTACCCATCGGTGCCCTTCGCACATCGAACTGACGCCCGTAGCACAAGCCCGACGGGTTCCCGCGTTGCTGCCGCCGCCGGCGCACTGTAAATCCTCGCCGGTGTTAACCACGATGACGTGGATGTCATTAACCCCCTAACAAAATCCCTAACAGCCACTGACATCGGCCCCCACAGTCCTAATTAACCTCACTGGTTTTATTTAAAAGTCTGTTAAAAAAATCACTCAATGACACTTGGGCCCCACTGGGCCCTTTCACCAGTCAAACTGGTGACTGGGACTAGCCTAGTCAATGGCAGGTGGGATCGAAAAGGCAAGGCCTCCTGCCTGGGACCTCCTAACTACTCCTCGAAGCCGAACTCCATGTAGAACCATCCTCGGGATCTCTAGCTCCTGGACTCCAGCATCTGGTTGCGACAATCAGGTATAGAAAGGGGAAACGAGGGAGAAAAGCAACCGTGAGTACTCATCCAAAGTACTCGCAAGCAAGGAGCTACACTACATATGCATGGGTATATGTGTAAAGGGGCATATCAGTGGACTGAACTGCAGAATGCCAGAATAAGAGGGGGATAGCTAACCCTGTCGAAGACTACGCTTCTGGCAGCCTCCATCTTGCAGCATGTAGAAGAGAGTAGATTGAAGTCCTCCAAGTAGCATCGCATAGCATAATCCTACCCGGCGATCCCCTCCTCGTCGCCCTGTTAGAGAGCGACCACCGGGTTGTATCTGGCACTTGGAAGGGTGTATTTTATTCAGTATCCAGTTCTAGTTGTCATAAGGTCAAGGTACAACTCCGGGTCGTCCTTTTACCGAGGGACACGGCTATTCGAATAGATAAACTTCCCTGCAGGGGTGCACCACATAACCCAACACGCTCGATCCCATTTGACCGGACACACTTTTCTGGGTCATGCCCGGCCTCGTAAGATCAACACGTCGCAGCCCCACCTAAGCACAACAGAGCGGTCAGCACGCCGGTCTAACCCTATGCGCGCAGGGGTCTGGGCCCATCGCCCTATGCACACCTGCACGTTGCGTACGCGGCCGGAAGCAGACCTAGCCTAGTGGCGTTCTAGTCCAATCCGGCGCGCGCCACTCAGTCGCTGACGTCAAGAAGGCTTCGGCTGATACCACGACGCCGGGATACCCATAACTACTCCCGCGTAGATGGCTAGTGCGTATAGACCAAATGGCCAGACTCAGATCAAATACCAAGATCTCGTTAAGCGTGTTAAGTATCCGCGAACGCCGACCAGGGCCAAGCCCACCTCTCACCTAGGCGGTCTCAACCTGCCCTGTCGCTCCGCCACAAGGTAACATACGGGGGCCGTCAGGAACCCAGGCCCACCTCTACCGGGGTGGAACCACCTGTCCTTTCAGCCCCCTCATCAGAACCACTTGCGGGTACTCCTCGAGCCGACCCGACTTTAGTCATCACATGTGTCATGTATATGGTATATAAGTATATACCCGTGATCACAGCCCGGTAGTATAGCACAGCAGACGGACAAGGATGTAGGGCCACTGATGGAAAACTAGCATCCTATACTAAGCAGTAGGGTAGCAGGTAAGGGAAACAACTGTAGCAACAATGACAGGCTATGCAACAGAATAGGATTAATCGAAAGCAGTAACATGCTACACTACTCTAATGCAAGTAGTAGAGAGTAGAGTAGGCGATATCTGGTGATCAAGGGGGGGGGGGGCTTGCCTGGTTGCTCTGGCAAGTAGGAGGGGTTGTCAACTCCGTAGTCGAACTGGGCAGCAGCAGTGTCGGTCTCGTAGTCTACCGGAGAGAAGAGGGGGGAAGAAACAGTAAATACAATGCAAACATAAGCATGACGATGCGTGACATGACAATGAACAGTGCGAGGTGTGTCCTAACGCGACAGTAGGTGGTACCGGCGAAGGGGGGGGACATCCGGGAAAGTATTCCCGATGTTTCGCGTTTTCGGACAGACGGACCGAAGGGGGAAAGTTGCTAGATCGATAGGTTAGGGAGGTGTGGTGGACGAACGGACTGCGTTTTCGGATTCGTCTCGTCGTTCTAAGCAACTTTCATATAGAAAACTTTTTCATCCGAGTTACGGTTTAAAAGATATGAATTTTCAAAGATTATTTGAATTTCTGAAATTATTTGAATTTAGCAAAAATGAATTATGACGTCAGCATGAGGTAATGCTGACGTCAGCAGGTCAACAGGTCGGCTGACCAGTCAAACCAGACAGGTGGGTCCAGTGGGACCCACATGTCAGCCTCTGTTAGTCTAACAGTAATTTAAACTAAACTATCAGTCTAATTAGAGGGGTGGGCCCCATATGTCAGTGAGTGATTAGTTAATCTAATTATTTTTATTTATAAAACAATTGTTAGACTAATTAACAGAAGGGGGGCCCGCATGTCAGTGGCTGGGGGCCGCCCAGTCAGCTCGTTGACCGCGGTCAACAAGTCAAGGGGGGGACCTGGGTCCACCAGTCTGTGGCCCAGGCGGTGCCACGCGGGCGCCACGTCGGTGACGTCGCCGGAATCACGCCGGCGACCATTCCAGCGGCGGAAGTTCGCCGGAGTTGCTCGGATTTCCAGCACAGGGCACCATTCCGCGCGTTTTTGGTGGCGTTCGAACGAGTAGATTGTCCCGCGTCGATCTAGAGTGATCCCAGGAGCGGGGGTGGCCGGAGTGGAGCTCAACGACGACCGCGGGCGGCGCCGGACTACGGGCATCTTCGAAAACCATGCTACGGGCTGCGTTCTAGCTAACAAACGACACTAGCGGGCTCTACGGACCTCCGGCAACTCGACGGAGGCCACCGCTTGGCTCGGAGATGGACGGGGTGAGCGCAACGAGCTCGCGGACGAGGCCGCATGCGGCAATGGCGACGGCGGCACCGCGAGCCTTCTACGATGTATGAGGAGGAACCAGAGGAAGGAGGAGGGGGTGGAGGCTTACGGCGCGGCACACGGAGGCCCTCGAGTGAACGGGAGCGCAGAGGGGAGGCGGGATGAATCGCGGCGGGCGGCGACGACCGAGGTTGGGGAAAAGCTTGACCCGGCTGCTGCAGGGCACCCCAGCTCGTCCTGAAGCGCGGGGTCGACGAGGACGACGTAGAGGGAGCTCGGGGACATCGGCGGCTCGATGAACGGTGGTCGGGGCCACGCCTACGAGGCTTCGGCGGCGATCTCGCTCGGGCGAGGGGAGGGCCAGAGAGAGAGAGCGGCCGAGATGGAGAGGGGAGTTGGTGGAGGTAGGTGGGGAGGAGGCCGAGGCGTCGAGGGGATGGGTCAGTGGAGGCAGGGGCGCTGGCGATCTTATCCCCTCCTTGACGCCGGCGAGGGGGGTCCGGCAGGGACGCGCGCCTGTTCCGACCCTGGTCGGGTGAACAGGGAAGGGGAGAGAGCGACCGGGGGGGAACGGGCCGGTTCGGCGGATGGGCCAGGTGGGCCGGCCTGGCTGCGAGCTGGGCCGTCTGGTCCAGCGGGGTCATTTTCTTTTCCTTTTGTTTTACTTTGTCTTATTTTTCCTTTTCTGTTTTGGCTAATTGTCTGGGCACCAAGTGAGTTTTGTAAAATATGATAGCTGGCCCACAAATCACAGCACAATATACCTTACCACCAAAAACTAGTTTGGGGTAAATATCATTTCATATTTATTTTGTATTACTAAAAAGGTTATTAACTAATGTTTTCAGCCACTGTTTGAGGATGTTTAAGTCACTTATCAAATTTCAATAATGTTCTTTACTATTTTATCATAGCCTCTGATTTATCTACTACTTATTGAACATTTTAGTTTTAGTATTTGAAAACTTTTATTGTTTGCTTGATTTTGAACTTTGAATTTTGATCCGGTTTTGAACTAACGCGAGATTATCAACACTAACAGAGGTGACGTGTCATCACTAGCGTAGGTTTACTGTAGTATAATTATCCGGGCGTCACAATTCTCCTCCACTACAAGAAATCTCGTCCCGAGATTTAAGAGGGAAGTAAGGGGGAAGGTTCGGGTAACGAAATTCTAGGGAGTGTTCTTGGTCTTGGTTGTCCTTCTCGAAGAGGTTGATCCATTACATTGATGTCTTCATTCTGCTGTTTCAGGTCATCATGATAAGTTGTCGTCCTTTCTTCGGGAACTCCCTCGTACTTACGACAGAGTAAGGGGGGTATTCTAGAAGAACGGACCTCTGCAAGGTTTACTATCTGGTCAATATCATCGGGGTAGGTGGCGGAAAGTAACTCTCGAACTAAATCTTAAGAAAAGCCGAGAGCAAGTAAGAAGTACCATGAGAAGTTTCAAACGGGTAGGCAATCGTTCGAAGCCTGAAACAAAGTGTGAAAGGGATTCAAAGCAATCGGAATAAGTATTATGTCTGATGCCAGTATAGATCAGTAGGATGGTGGTCCGTGAATTACATACGAGGCCACGCACGATGAATAAATTTGGGAACAGGGGGTACACAGGAGATTCAGGTTTCGATCCTGTGGAACTGTGGGTTATGGGCCCACCATGTGGGTTAAAAGTAGGACGGGCGGTGACATCTTGCACGATTATGATAGCAAGGCATGTCAGAGGGTAGCCTGTCAGTCATATGTCAGCAACATCGTCGGTACCAAGGGCGAGGGACGAAAAGAACCATTTTCCTGCTCGTTGAAACGAGGCGGACCATTAGGCAAAGTTCTCGTCCATCGGTGGTTACCGAAATGTCACCAACAATAGTAACAGGGTCTTACTGACAGAGTTGTACACCGAGGTGTTTACATAAGCAGGAGAATATTACTGCTTAGATCATATAGATCACCAGAAAGGTTAAACCAAACAATGGGAAGGAAAATATGATTATCAGATTAAACAGAAGAATGGAAAGGAAAATGTGTTTAAACACATATTTCAAGGGTATATCCTTCCCAAGGACAAGCAGAGCATGATATCCATGACGTGATATAATGTAGAAAACTCTTTAGGTACGGGAGAGAAATTTCATGACATTACCCATACAACGGTGTGTGGATAATTGAGCAGGAAACAATTAGCTTTGGGCTTCAAATGTTCCTGTTTAAAATCAGAGTACCATAGACATGCTTCGAGATAGCATTGACATGGTCAACAGGTGAAGATCAGACTTTGGAAACAAAAAGGATCCATCAGGAACAACTTATAGAGTAAGTCTTACAATTTCCTCATGGAAGAATAGCTAACCTTGCTAAAAAAGGGAAAACTTATAACAATAGGTCCTCCGGCCAGGTGTGTTAGGCATGACATCACCTTACCGGGTCATAAATAGACCAATGTTATAACTCTTGGAAATATGTTCCAACCATCATATCTGACCGAGATTCAGATTTGATTGGTGTCAGGATAACTCAGACTCAGGATGCCTGAGAAGAAAGGTGCAACACCAATTGACGAGATGACTTTGTAAAATTCTCGGGAAACGAATTATGGAAGCGAGTTCCAAAACAAGAGTCCATCAGTATACCAACGAGAGGATGAGGAGGTGGCTGATTGTCTCAGCGACACCACCGCTATGTGAACAAGGAGATAACATTAACTAGATCGAATGACTTAATGATGTATGCTCGAGGAAAACATACACAGTTAAACATTGGTTGAAATGTGCACCCGAAATATGGGCTAGGTAGCACAACCAATGTTCGAATGATGATTCATTAAGCCATAGACGTAGAATGAAGCTATAGACCAATAACTCCAAAGCAATAGGGCTGCTAGAAGTTTAGAATTTACACATCACAGACCATTGGTCGATATTCCTTTTAGAAACAACACGGGGACCAAGAAAGAATGGTGATGGGGAGAAGTATCACCGTACCAAGATGTCATACGAGGTGGTGAAATTCTTACAACATACTTGACGTAAAATTTGGTAATACTCCAGGGTAGAACATATCATAAGCTAGATAGTAGGGAAATCAAGGTACAACACAAAACACGCACAAGTTTGTGTTGAATGGAAGGCAATAAAATGGTCGATGATAAAACAAATCATCGAAGGCAAGGATGGTATTTCTCATCCAGAATTCGATAGATATCTTGGAAGAGCTCAGAATGTTGATGATGTTCACGACACATTTGTAGCGAGGATTTATGAAGAGGTAAACGATCGGCGATGACATCAAGTCAAAGGAATGATGAAGCGATAGGTTAATGGAACCAAGGGGAAGGCACAAACTTGAAATCAAGCCTGTTGTTCAAGGCGAACTAATATGACGAGGAAGATCGACGTAAGCTTAGCTCATCACCGAAAGTTGTGTTCCGGGAAGGACCGGGTAGCACAGTTAAAAGTTTGCACGATAATGATATAGCCGATAAGGCTAGGAATGACTTGAAGGATTATTACACTCGTAAGCAACAAGAATTACTTAGAGTTATTGAATCGGAGTGCGGAATCGATTCGCTTATCGGTGTTCTCGAGTGACTAATAACTCAAAGCCCGTGGAAAATTGGGATCAGTGAGAATGTAGCACTTGATGAAGAATTCATAAGAAGTTATGCAGTTCCATGATAATCTCGAGATACCAGGGGGTAATACTCGACGACAGATCAAGGTAAAGGTTGGACTAGGGTATTGCCCTGTAGAAGACAAGTGCCTAACTTGTACGAGAAATGGTGTTTAAAAGAGAACATGGTCGGAACCATGATTGCAAAAGGCCAGATCCCAGATATAAGATGAACTTATACCAAGGGAATAATTAATTTAAGAGAAGCTTTTAATGATAAGATCTACATCGTGTCCATGGGCATGAACACAAAGTTCAAGGTCGACTCCCACTTCTTCAATGCATAACCTTTCATTCACTTCTCGCGTTTGATGAAGTTGCAGTGTTGAAGAATTTTATCTGGTAAAATACCAGAAGAGTATGACTCATGAAAACTTTCGAGTTCATACGGTTTTTAGGGAAGGTATAGGTTCAACCCATCGGGGCTTCGTTGAAAGATATACTACAAACTTCAGGAGTAAATAACACAAGCTCAAAAGTAGAGCATGGTTGACAAAGCAGAGGATACAATTTACCAAAGGCATTATGTATCCGAGGAAAAGCTCACCAGCTTATTTAATATGGAGGACATTGTCGGATAAAATCCGACAAAAGGGGTCTGGTGGTCCACAAGGGATCTGATGTGAGCAACAGTACTCAACCAGAGGAAGAAAGAATGCAAGGAGATCTGATTAAAGAAACAACTGACTAACTCAACGTTCAAATGCAAAAGAATTATGATTTCCAAATCATGGGGTCAGAAGCAACGCTCTGATCAAGGATGGATAAGTTGAGTAGGCTTAGGGGTACAATCGATGGCAATTTGATAGGTCGAGATCCAGCTCATGTTAAAGATGTCTGAGCCGGAAGGATGAATTCTAGGATCTGATTGAGGATTGCGAGCATTCGCATCATATTGAATCAATGGACTCAAACTGATAATGACAAGAGATGCCAATAAGATTACGAGACTTAAGATTAATCATAATGCAAGTAAGCAAGAATTTCAAGAGCAAAAAGGCTCCTGAAGATTTTCGGAAGATCGAATAGTATTTTGAAGACTATTGTGGAATACTTGATTCAACTGGGGATGAACGGATACTCGGTAAGTGCGAGAATTATCAGTAGGGGTGTTCAGGTGACAAAGAACAGCAAGGCAGTAAGCTCAAGGGATTCTCGGAACAACAGAGAGAATTTCGGGGTATCTTGTAATAACAAGATCAACTGGGAAACATTGTATGAATGGCGAGTATACGTGGTTATCCATAGGAGTTTATCGATGAAAGGGAATTGCAAAAGCGATGAACACAAGTCCTCGGGTTATCAGCAGAGAGTATCTTCAGGGTCTTCACGTGCAGCAGACGATCATCAGTAAATAAGGGGCTCTCCGGGTGAAAGTGATAACGAGATCCTAATGTTAGATTTAGTAAAATCATTTAACCCGAATAGAAGAGAGATCAGAGTCCCAGAGTATAGGCAGGGAGTAAAAGATCCTAATACCACCCAATGGCGACGTGGGCCCGTAAGACACACAGCCATGTTAGTAAAAGATTTGTAATGTCTAGACTCGACTTCGGCCAAGGAGTGTGGAAAGGGGGATTCCTACAGGCAGTCGACTCTGATACCAACTCGTGACGCCCCCGATTTGACCGTACACTAATCATGCACGCAAATGTGTACGATCAAGGTCAGGGACTCACGGGAAGATATCACAACACAACTCTAAAACATAAATAAGTCATACAAGCATCATAATACAAGCCAGGGGCCTCGAGGGCTCGAATACAAGTGCTCGATCACAGACGAGTCAGCGGAAGCAACAATATCTGAGTACAGACATAAGTTAAACAAGTTTGCCTTAAGAAGGCTAGCACAAAAGTAGCAACGATCGAAAAGGCAAGGCCTCCTGCCTGGGACCTCCTAACTACTCCTCGAAGCCGAACTCCATGTAGAACCATCCTCGGGATCTCTAGCTCCTGGACTCCAGCATCTGGTTGCGACCATCAGGTATAGAAAGGGGAAAAGAGGGAGAAAAGCAACCGTGAGTACTCATCCAAAGTACTCGCAAGCAAGGAGCTACACTACATATGCATGGGTATATGTGTAAAGGGGCATATCAGTGGACTGAACTGCAGAATGCCAGAATAAGAGGGGGATAGCTAACCCTGTCGAAGACTACGCTTCTGGCAGCCTCCATCTTGCAGCATGTAGAAGAGAGTAGATTGAAGTCCTCCAAGTAGCATCGCATAGCATAATCCTACCCGGCGATCCCCTCCTCGTCGCCCTGTTAGAGAGCGATCACCGGGTTGTATCTGGCACTTGGAAGGGTGTATTTTATTCAGTATCCAGTTCTAGTTGTCATAAGGTCAAGGTACAACTCCGGGTCGTCCTTTTACCGAGGGACACGGCTATTCGAATAGATAAACTTCCCTGCAGGGGTGCACCAGATAACCCAACACGCTCGATCCCATTTGGCCGGACACACTTTTCTGGGTCATGCCCGGCCTCGTAAGATCAACACGTCGCAGCCCCACCTAAGCACAACAGAGCGGTCAGCACGCCGGTCTAACCCTATGCGCGCAGGGGTCTGGGCCCATCGCCCTATGCACACCTGCACGTTGCGTACGCGGCCGGAAGCAGACCTAGCCTAGTGGCGTTCCAGTCCAATCCGGCGCGCGCCACTCAGTCGCTGACGTCAAGAAGGCTTCGGCTGATACCACGACGCCGGGATACCCATAACTACTCCCGCGTAGATGGCTAGTGCGTATAGACCAAATGGCCAGACTCAGATCAAATACCAAGATCTCGTTAAGCGTGTTAAGTATCCGCGAACGCCGACCAGGGCCAGGCCCACCTCTCACCTAGGCGGTCTCAACCTGCCCTGTCGCTCCGCCATAAGGTAACAGTCGGGGGCCGTCAGGAACCTAGGCCCACCTCTACCGGGGTGGAACCACCTGTCCTTTCAGCCCCCTCATCGGAACCACTTGCGGGTACTCCTCGAGCCGACCCGACTTTAGTCATCACATGTGTCATGTATATGGTATATAAGTATATACCCGTGATCACCGCCCAGGTGATCACGGCCCGGTAGTATAGCACAGCAGACGGACAAGGACGTAGGGCCACTGATGGAAAACTAGCATCCTATACTAAGCAGTAGGGTAGCAGGTAAGGGAAACAACTGTAGCGACAATGACAGGCTATGCAACAGAATAGGATTAATCGAAAGCAGTAACATGCTACACTACTCTAATGCAAGTAGTAGAGAGTAGAGTAGGCGATATCTGGTGATCAAGGGGGGGCTTGCCTGGTTGCTCTGGCAAGTAGGAGGGGTTGTCAACTCCGTAGTCGAACTGGGCAGCAGCAGTGTCGGTCTCGTAGTCTACCGGAGAGAAGTGGGGGGGAAGAAACAGTAAATACAATGCAAACATAAGCATGACGATGCGTGACATGACAATGAACAGTGCGAGGTGTGTCCTAACGCGACAGTAGGTGCTACCGGCGAAGGGGGGGACATCCGGGAAAGTATTCCCGATGTTTCGCGTTTTCGGACAGACGGACCGAAGGGGGAAAGTTGCTAGATCGATAGGTTAGGGAGGTGTGGTGGACGAACGGACTGCGTATTCGGATTCGTCTCGTCGTTCTGAGCAACATTCATATAGAAAACTTTTTCATCCGAGTTACGGTTTAAAAGATATGAATTTTCAAAGATTATTTGAATTTCTGGAATTATTTGAATTTAGCAAAAATGAATTATGACGTCAGCATGAGGTAATGCTGACGTCAGCAGGTCAACAGGTCGGCTGACCAGTCAAACCAGACAGGTGGGTCCAGTGGGACCCACATGTCAGCCTCTGGTAGTCTAACAGTAATTTAAACTAAACTAACAGTCTAATTAGAGGGGTGGGCCCCATATGTCAGTGAGTGATTAGTTAATCTAATTATTTTTATTTATAAAACAATAGTTAGACTAATTAACAGAAGGGGGGCCCGCATGTCAGTGGCTGGGGGCCGCCCAGTCAGCTCGTTGACCGCGGTCAACAAGTCAACGGGGGGACCAGGCGGTGCCACGCGGGCGCCACGTCGGTGACGTCGCCGGAATCACGTCGGCGACCATTCCAGCGGCGGAAGTTCGCCGGAGTTGCTCGGATTTCCAGCACAGGGCACCATTCCGTGCGTTTTTGGTGGCGTTCGAACGAGTAGATTGTCCCGCGTCGATCTAGAGTGATCCCAGGAGCGCGGGTGGCCGGAGTGGAGCTCAACGACGACCGCGGCCGGCGCCGGACTACGGGCATCTTCGAAAACCACGCTACGGGCTGCGTTCTAGCTAACAAACGACGCTAGCGGGCTCTACGGACCTCCGGCAACTCGACGGAGGCCACCGCTTGGCTCGGAGATGGACGGGGTGAGCGCAACGAGCTCGCGGACGAGGCCGCATGCGGCAATGGCGACGGCGGCACCGCGAGCCTTCTACGGTGTATGAGGAGGAACCAGAGGAAGGAGGAGGGGGTGGAGGCTTACGGCGCGGCACACGGAGGCCCTCGAGTGAACGGGAGCGCAGAGGGGAGGCGGGATGAATCGCGGCGGGCGGCGGCGACCGAGGTTGGGGAAAAGCTTGACCCGGCTGCTGCAGGGCACCCCAGCTCGTCCTGAAGCGCGGGGTCGACGAGGACGACGTAGAGGGAGCTCGGGGACATCGGCGGCTCGACGAACGGTGGTCGGGGCCACGCCTACGAGGCTTCGGCGGCGGTCTCGCTCGGGCGAGGGGAGGGCCAGAGAGAGAGAGAGCGGCCGAGATGGAGAGGGGAGTAGGTGGAGGTAGGTGGGGAGGAGGCCGAGGCGTCGAGGGGAGGGGTCAGTGGAGGCGGGGGCGCTGGCGATCTTATCCCCTCCTCGACGCCGGCGAGGGGGGGTCCGGCGGGGACGCGCGCCTGTTCCGACCCTGGTCGGGTGAACAGGGAAGGGGAGAGAGCGACCGGGGGGGGAACGGGCCGGTTCGGCGGATGGGCCAGGTGGGCCGGCCTGGCTGCGAGCTGGGCCGTCTGGTCCAGGGGGGTCATTTTCTTTTCCTTTTGTTTTACTTTGTCTTATTTTTCCTTTTCTGTTTTGGCTAATTGTCTGGGCACCAAGTGAGTTTTGTAAAATATGATAGCTGGCCCACAAATCACAGCACAATATACCTTACCACCAAAAACTAGTTTGGGGTAAATATCATTTCATATTTATTTTGTATTAATAAAAAGGTTATTAACTAATGTTTTCAGCCACTGTTTGAGGATGTTTAAGTCACTTATCAAATTTCAATAATGTTCTTTACTATTTTATCATAGCCTCTGATTTATCTACTATTTATTGAACATTTTAGTTTTAGTATTTGAAAACTTTTATTGTTTGCTTGATTTTGAACTTTGAATTTTGATCCGGTTTTGAACTAACGCGAGATTATCAACACTAACAGAGGTGACGTGTCATCACTAGCGTAGGTTTACTGTAGTATAATTATCCGGGCGTCACAGGGCCCAGACCCCTGCGTGCATAGGATTTAGACCGGCGTGCTGACCTCTCTGTTGAGCCTAGGTGGGGCTGCGACGTGTTGATCTTCCGCGGCCGGGCATGACTCAGAAAAGTGTGTCCGGCCAAATGGGATCGAGCGTGTTGGGTTATGTGGTGCACCCCTGCAGGGAAGTTTATCTATTCGAATAGCCGTGTCCCTCGGTAAAAGGACGACCCGGAGTTGTACCTTGACCTTAGGACAACTAGAACCGGATACTTAATAAAACACACCCTTCCAAGTGCCAGATACAACCCGGTGATCGCTCTCTAACAGGGCGACGAGGAGGGGATCGCAAGGTAGGATTATGCTATGCGATTCTACTTGATGAACTTACCATCTACTCTCTTCTACATGCTGCAAGATGGAGGTGGCCAGAAGCGTAGTCTTCGACAGGATTAGTTATCCCCCTCCTATTCTGGCATTCTGCAGTTCTGTCCACCGATATGGCCCTTTACACATATACCCATGCATATGTAGTGTAGCTCCTTGCTTGCGAGTACTTTGGATGAGTACTCACGGTTGCTTTTCTCCCTCTTTTCCCCTTTCTATACCTGGTTGTCGCAACCAGATGCTGGAGTCCAGGAGCTAGAGATCCCGAGGATGATTCTACGTGGAGTTCGGCTTCGAGGAGTAGTTAGGAGGTCCCAGGCAGGAGGCCTTGCCTTTTCGATTGTTGCTACTTTTGTGCTAGCCTTCTTAAGGCAATCTTGTTTAACTTATGTCTGTACTCAGATATTATTGCTTCCGCTGACTCTTGTGTTTTCGAGCTTATGTATTCGAGCCTTCGAGGCCCCTGGCTTGTAATATAAAGCTTGTTTTATTTTAATTTGTGTCTAGAGTTGTGTTGTGATATCTTCCCGTGAGTCCTCGATCTTGATCGTACACATTTGCGTGTATGATTAGTGTACGGTCAAAACGGGGGCGTCACAAGTTGGTATCAGAGCCAACTGCCTGTAGGAATCCCCCTTCCACACTCCTTGGCCGAAGTCGAGTCTAGACATTGCAAAAACTTTTACTAACATGGTTGTCTGTCTTACGGGCCCACGTTGCCATTGGGTGGTACTAGGATATTTTAGTCCTCGACCTTTACTCTGGGACTCTGATCTCTCTCCTATTCGGGTTAAATGAATTTTGCTAAATCTAACATTAGGATCTCGTTATCACTTTCACCCGGAGAGCCCCTTATTACTGATGATCGTCTGCTGCACGTGAAGACCCTGAAGACACACTCTGCTGTTAACCCGAGAATTTGTGTTCATCGCTTTTACAATTCCCTTCCATCGATAAACTCCTATGGATAACCACGTATACTCGCCATTCATACAATGTTTCCCAGTTGATCTTGTTATTACAAGATACCCCGAAATTCTCTCTGTTGTTCCGAGAATCCTTTGAGCTTACTGCCTTGCTGTTCTTTGTCACCTGAATACCCCTACGGATAATTCTCGCACTTACTGAGTATACGCTTATCCCCAGTTGATTCAAGTATTTCACAAAAGTGTTCAAAATACCATTCGATCTTCCGAAAATCCTCAGGAGCCTTTTTGCTCTTGAAATTCTTGCTTACTTGCATTATGATTAATCTTAAGTCTCGTAATCTTATTGGCATATCTTGTCATTATCATTTTGAGTCCGTTGATTCAATTTGTTGCGAATGCTCGCAATCCTCAATCAGATCCTAGAATTCATCCTTCTGGCTCAGACGTCATTTGAAACGTGAGCTGGTTCTCGCCAATCAAATTGTCGTCGATTTTGCCCCTATGTCTATTGAACTTATCCATCCTTGATTAGTGCGTCTGTTTCTGATCCTTCGCCTTGTAAATCATAATTCCTTTGCAATTGAGCTCTAAGTTACTTAGTAGTTTCTATAATCCAAGGTCTTTGCATTGATTCTTCCTCTGGTTGTGTGCCGATACTCACATCAGATCCTTTATGGACCATCAGAACCTTGATGGATTTTATCCAACAACGTCCTTCATATTCAATCACTTTGGAAGTTCTTTCCCTGATACGTAATGCCTTTGGTAAATCCTATTCCTTGATTTGGCCAACCATGCTCTGCTTTCGAACTGGTGATATTTACTATTGAAGCTTGTGGTATATGTTTCCACGATGCCCCGATGGGTTGAACCTATGCCTTTTCTAACTTGTGTGAACCCGGAAACTACTACGGGTCATACTCTACTGTTGTTATGTCAGATAAAATTTCACCACAACTTCTTCGAAAATGAGAAGTGAATGAGAGGTTATGCATTGGAGAAGTGGGAGTCGACCTTGAACCTTGTGTTCGTGCCCATGGAAACGATGTAGATCTTATCATTAAAGCTTCTCTTGAAATTAATTATTCACTTGGTATAAGTTCTTATATCTGGGATCCGGCCTTTTGCAATCGTGGTTCCGACCATGTTCTCCTTTAAATACCTTTTCTCGTGCAAGTTTAAGTACTTGTCTTCTGCAGATCATTTCATGTGTCCACCATCTACTCTGCTCTACCGTCGAGTATTACACTCTGGTATCTCGAGAATATCATGGAATTGCATAACTTCTTATGGGTTCTTCATCAACTGTTCCTATTCCAATTTTCCTGGGTTCTGGGTTGTCGTCAACCGAGAACACCTATAAGTGAATCGATTCCGCACTCTGAATCCATAACTCTAAGTAATTTTTGTTTCCTACGAGTTAATAATCAATTAAGTCATCCCAAGCCTGATCGGCTATATCATTATCGTGCTAAACTTTAACTGTGCTACCTGGTCCTTATTCCCGGAGCACAAATTTTGACGATGAGCCAAGCTTACGTCGATCTTCCTCGTCTTATCATTTCACCTTGAACATCAAGCTTGATTCCTAGTGTGTGTTGTATCCGTGGTTCCAATGACCCTTCGCTTCACCATTGCTTTTTCTTGTTGTCGTTGCTGTCCGATCGCTTCTTCATGAAATCTCTCGACAATTGTGTCGTGATCATCATCAACATTTTGAGCTCTTCCAGGGTATCAATTGAATTCATGAAGAGAAATGCCATCCTTGCCCTCAATGATTTGTGTTATCATCGACCACTTTATTGCCTTCCATTCAACACAAACTTGTTCATGTTTCGTGTTATACCTTGAGATCCATGCTATCCAGCAATTGTTCTTCTTTACCTTGGAGTATTACCAACTTTTATGTCAATAATGTCATGAGAATTTCACCACCTCTTAAGAATTCTTGGTATGGTGATACCTTTCACCATCACCATTCTTTCTTGGGTCCTCGTGTTGGTTGCAACCGGGGTACCAACAAGTGAGCGGTGCTGTTTGGATTCTGCCCTTCTAGCAACCCTATTGCTTTGAAGTTAATGGTCGGCCGTTCATTCTTAGACTATTGATTATTGAATCACCATTCCGACGTTGGTCGTGCAACCCAGCCCATATTCGGGTGCACCTACCAATGTTTAATTGTGTATGTTTTCCTTGAGCATACATCATTATACCATTTGATCTGACAAGTGTTACCTCCTTGTTCACATCATTGTGGAAATCCATCTTTTGTTAATCTCGATGAATAGTCGCTGAGTCCATCAGCCACCTCCTCATCCTCTCCTTGGTTTAATGGTGAACTCTTGTTTTGGAAATCGCTTCCATTGATCATTTCCCGAGAATCTTACAATGTCGTCTCATCAGTTGGTGTTGTACCTTTTCTTCTAAGTCACCCTAAGACTGGGGTATCCAGACACCAATCATATCCGAATCTCGGTCAGATATGGTGGTTGGAACATATTTCCAAGAGTTATAACATTGGTCTTTATGTGACTCGGTAAGGTGATGTCGTCTTAGCGCACTTGGTCGGAGGACCTATTGTTATAGTTTCCTTTCTAGCAAGGTTAGCCATTCTTCGAAGAGGAAATTTTAAGAATTATTCTATAAGTTGTTCCTGATGGATCATTCGTGTATCTGAAGTCTGACCTTTGCTTGAAGACCATGTCAATGCTATTTCGAAGCATGTCTGTGGTACTCCAATTTTCAACAAGAACATTTGAAGCCCAATGCTAAATGTTTCTTACTCAATTATCCAAACACCGTTGTATGGGTAATATCATGAAATTTCTCTCCCCTTACCTAAAGGGTTTTCTACTTTATATCCTGTCATGGATATCATGCTCTTCTTGTCCTTGGGAAGGATATACCCTTGAAATATGTGTTTAAACACACTTTCCTTTCCATTGTTCTGTTTAATGATGATCACCTTCTCCTTTCCATTGATTTATTTAATCTTTCTTGTGAACTATATCATCTAAGCAGTAATATTCTTCTGCTTATGTAAACACCTTGGTGTACAACTGTGTCAGTAAGACCGTGTTACTATTGTTGATGACATTTCGGTAACCACCGATGGACGAGAACTTTGCCGATTGGTCCATCTCGTTTCAACGAGCAGGAAAATGGTTCTCTTCATCCCTCGCCCTTGGTACCAATGATGCTGCCAACATAACTGATCGGTTATTCTCTGACATGCCTTTCTTACATGATCGTGCAAGATGTCACCGCTCCTCCTACTTTTAACCCACATGGTGGGCCCACAACCCACAGTTCCACAGGATCGAAACCTGACTCTCCTGTACACCCCCGGTTTCCAAAGTTATTCCTCGCGCTTGACTTCTTATGTAACTCACGGGCCACCTGCCAAGTGATCTATTCGGGTATCAGACGCAATACTTATTCTCGTTGCTCTGAACCCCTTTCACCTTCTGATTAGGCATCGAACGCTTGCCTATCCGTTTGAAACTTCTCATGGTACCTTCTTACTTTGCTCTCGACATCTTCTTAAGTTTCAATTCGAGAGATACTTATGCTTCTTCCCCTGAGTTAACCGTCTGATGCTCGATCTTGTTAGAATCCGTCCTTATAGAGTTTTCCCTTCTCACCTTTTCGTAAGTATGGTGAAGATCCTGAAGGAAGGACGACAACTTCATCATGATGACCTGAAGCAGAGGACTGAACACATCAATGTAATGGACCGACCTCTTCGAGAAGAGGAACTATGACCGAGAAGAATCGTTAAAATTTCGTAACCATATCCCTTCCCCCTTATAACCACTCCTAAATCTTGGGATGAGATTTCTTGTAGTGGAGGAGAATTGTGACGCCCGGATAATTAAGCTACAATAATTATCTGCTAATGATGCCTCGTCACTTCGATTACTGTTGCTAATCTAACGTTAGTTCAAAATTCGATTCAAATTCAAATTTGAATTATAGTCAAACAGTAAAGGTTTTCAAATATTAAGACTCAAATGTTCGGGTTGTGCCAAATAATGCATAGGTAATTATTGTGGAGAAACCACACTTTTATAAAATGTATAAATACTCTAAAATGAATGAAACAGTAGCAAGAACAATTATTTAAAGGCTTTTAAAATAATAAATGATTACAAACTATTTTATTTTAGGTGCCAAGTTAATTGTGGTAGTGGCATTATTACTAATACTATTTTAGGTGCAACTTATGTATTTTATAAAAACTAAAATTTAATATAACAGTAAAAAGAAAAGGAAAAATAAGAAAAATAAAAGAAAAACAAAGACTGAAAAATAAAGTAAAAGCAAGAGAAATCCCCCCATCCCCCGCTAGGCCTCTGCCCAGCTGGCCACCAGGCCAACCATGCCAGCCTACCTAAACTCCCTGCTCCTTCCTCCTCTTCACCAATGGCCATGTGCGCGCCCTGGCCGTCCATGCGCGATGCCGCCGGCGGATGCTCGCCACTGCGATGCTACAGGGGCGCCAGGAGGAGTATAAGACCGCCCCGACCTCGTGGACGAACCCTAGCTCCCCACCCTCATTTCCTCCCGCTGCTATCCTCTCCTGCACACGTGTCCGAGCTGCCGTCGCCACTCTCGCTGTCGATCCCGCGGCCCCCGACCTCACCGTGCCGTGACACCGAGTCCGCCCGCTCCATCGACGAGCGCTCCGTCGACCGGTGCTTCCTGTGGGAGCCCAGAGCCCCTGCACCGTCCTCCACCTCGTCATCGACCCCTCGGCCCCGACGAGCCCCACCGCGTGATTCGCCACCACCACTGCGTCCCCGGCTTCCCCAAGCCGTCACCCGCCCTCACTGTGAGCTTTTCCCTGTTTCCCCTCTCTCTCCTCCAACGATTTCCCGCTCTAGCTAGGACCCTGCCATTGATGGACCTCTCTGTCGCCGTTGCTCACGGCGTTGCTTCCACACCTTGGCCCGCCCTGACCATGGCCTCGTCGCGCCTGTGCGCTTTGCTGCACGCGCACACACACGCTCGGGCCGCGCCTCGCCCGCGTGAGGCCTCCCCGCAACCTGCTCTGCTGGCGCTCGCCGCACCCTCCTCTGCAAGACTACGCGCCGCCCGCACCTCCGCCTCTGTCCCGCGTGCTCTGCTGCCTCTAGCCACGCCGGCCCTCGCCAAGCCGAGCTAGGCCGACCGGATAGCCCGCGCCCGCTACTCGCCTCGCGTCACCCCACCGCGCCTGTTCCGGCAGTCGCCCGCGCCGCCGCGGATGTCGACTCCGTCGTCGACTCCGGCCAAGTGCGGCTGCCCCGCGACCACCGGTCGACGTGGCCAACCACCAGCTACCCATTGGTGCCCTTCGCGCATCGAACTGACGCCCGTAGTGCAAGCCCGACGGGTTCTCGCGTTGCTGCCGTCGCCGGCGCACTGTAAATCCTCGCCGGCGTTAACCACGATGACGTGGACGTCATTAACCCCCTAACCAAATCCCTAACAGCCACTGACATCGGCCCCCGCAGTCCTAATTAACCTCACTGGTTTTATTCAAAAGTCTGTTAAACAAATCACTCAATGACACTTGGGCCCCACCTGGCCCTTTCACCAGTCAAACTGCTAACTAGGACTAGCCTAGTCAATGGCAGGTGGGACCCCGTGACCCACTTTGACCAGTCAACAGGGACCAGTCAACCGCTGACTGGGCAGTTGACTAGGGCCACTGTCAGCCACTGTGGCCCTAGTCTGGGTACAGTTTTGGGTGTATCTAGAAATTAGTCTTTTATTTTTGAATTAATATTAGATCCAGGAAATTACAAAAATGATTAAATCTTTATAACTTAATATAAAATAAACTGTAGCTCGGATGGAAAAACTTTGTACATGAAAGTTGCTCAGAACGACAAGACGAATCCGGATACGCATCCCGTTTGTCCGCCACGCATCCCTAGCATAGCAAACCTGCAACCTTCCCCCTCCGGTTCATCTGTCCGAAAACGTGAAACACCAGGAATACTTTCCCGGATGTTTTCCCCCTTCGTCGGTATCACCTCCTACCGCGTTAGGGCACACCTAGCACCGCGCATTGTCATGTCATGCACCGTCATTCTTATGTTTGCATTATATTTATTGTTTCTTCCCCCTCTTCTCTTGTTAGACACCGAGACCGACGCTGCTGCTACCCAGTGTGACTATGGTGTTGACGACCCCTCCTTCCTGCCAGAACAACCAGGCAAGCCACCCCCCATGATCACCAGATATCGCCTATTCTTCTCTATACTGCTTGCATTAGAGTAGTGTAGCATGTTACTGCTTTCGGTTAATCCAATTCTGTTGCATAGCCTGTCATTGTTGCTACAGTTGTTACCCTTACCTGCTATCCTACTGCTTAGTATAGGATGCTAGTGTTCCATCAGTGGCCCTACACTCTTGTCCGTCTGCCATGCTATACTACTGGGCCATGATCACTTCGGGAGGTGATCACGGGTATATACTATATACTTTATATACATGACACATGTGGTGACTAAAGTCAGGTCAGCTCGTTGAGTACCCGCAAGTGATTTTGATGAGGGGGTTGAAAGGACAGGTGGCTCCATCCCGGTAGAGGTGGCATGGGTTCCTGACGGCCCCCGACTGTTACTTTGTGGCGGAGCGATAGGCATTTGATCTATACGCACTAACAAACTACGCGGGAACAGTTATGGGCACTCGACGTCGTTGTATCAGCCGAAACCTTCGTGACGTCAGCGACTGAGCGGCGCGCGCCGCATTGGACCGTAAGCTCGCACTTGTATTAAGGGGGCTAAGTCTGCTTCCGGCCGCGTATGCAACGTGCAGGTGTGCAATGGGCGATGGGCCCAGACCCCTGCGCACATAGGATTTAGACATGTTGATCTTCCGCGGCCGAGCATGACCCAGAAAAGTGTGTCCGGCCAAATGGGATCGAGCGTGTTGGGTTATGTGGTGCACCCCTACAGGGAAGTTTATCTATTCGAATAGTCGTGTCCCTCGGTAAAAGGACGACCCGAAGTTGTACCTTGACCTTAGGACAACTAGAACCGGATACTTAATAAAACACACCCTTCCAAGTGCCAGATACAACCCGGTGATCGCTCTCTAACAGGGCGACGAGGAGGGGATCGCCGGGTAGGATTATGCTATGCGATGCTACTTGATGAACTTACCATCTACTCTCTTCTACATGCTGCAAGATGGAGGTGGCCAGAAGCGTAGTCTTCGACAGGATTAGTTATCCCCCTCTTATTCTGGCATTATGCAGTTCAGTCCACCGATATGGCCCTTTACACATATACACATGCATATGTAGTGTAGCTCCTTGCTTGCGAGTACTTTGGATGAGTACTCACGGTTGCTTTTCTCCCTCTTTTCCCCTTTCTATACCTGGTTGTCGCAACCAGATGCTGGAGTCCAGGAGCTAGAGATCCCGAGGATGATTCTACATGGAGTTCGGCTTCGAGGAGTAGTTAGGAGGTCCCGGGCAGGAGGCCTTGCCTTTTCAATCGTTGCTACTTTTGTGCTAGCCTTCTTAAGGCAATCTTGTTTAACTTATGTCTGTCCTCAGATATTATTGCTTCCGCTGACTCTTGTGTTTTCGAGCTTATGTATTCAAGCCTTCGAGGCCCCTGGCTTGTAATATAAAGCTTGTTTTATTTTAATTTGTGTCTAGAGTTGTGTTGTGATATCTTCCCGTGAGTCCTCGATCTTGATCGTACACATTTGCGTGTATGATTAGTGTACGGTAAAAACGGGGGCGTCACAATCCAATTCTTGTCTCTAAGTCTGGGATTGGTACCTGTAGGTTGCTAGTAGTGTTGATTACTCCTTGTACTTGATGCTAGTTGGTTTATTTGGTGGAAGATCATATGTTCAGATCCTTTATGCATATTAATACTCCTCTGATTATGAACATGAATATGCTTTGTGAGTAGTTACGTTTGTTCCTGAGGACATGGGAGAAGTCTTGCTATTAGTAGTCATGTGAATTTGGTATTCGTTTGATATTTTGATGAGATGTATGTTGTCTCTCCTCTAGTGGTGTTATGTGAATGTCGACTACATGACACTTCACCATTATTTGGGCCTAGAGGAAGGCATTGGGAAGTAATAAGTAGATGATGGGTTGCTAGAGTGACAGAAGCTTAAACCCGAATTTATGTGTTGCTTCGTAAGGGGCTGATTTGGATCCATATGTTTCATGCTATGGTTAGGTTTACCTTAATACTTATTTTGTAGTTGCGGATGCTTGCAATAGGAGTTAATCATAAGTGGGATGCTTGTCCAAGTAAGGGCAGCACCCAAGCACCGGTCCACCCACATATCAAATTATCAAAGTACCGAACGCTAATCATATGAACGTGATGAAAACTAGCTTGACGATAATTCCCATGTGTCCTCGGGAGCGTTTTCCTTCATATAAGAAATTGTCCAGGCTTGTCCTTTGCTACAAAAAGGATTGGGACACCTTGCTGCACTTTATTTACTTTTGTTACTTGGTGCTCGTTACAAATTATCTTATCACAAAACTATCTGTTACCTATAATTTCAGTGCTTGCAGAGAATACCTTGCTGAAAACCGCTTATCATTTCCTTCTGCTCGTCGTTGGGTTCGACACTCTTACTTATCGAAAGGACTACGATAGATACCCTATAATTGTGGGTCATCACTCGTCCCCGACCACCACTCATAAGGAAGACAATCAATAAATAAATCATGCTCCGACTTCATCACATAATGGTTCACCATACGTGCATGCTACGGGAATCACAAACTTTAACACAAGTATTTCTCAAATCCACAACTACTCAACTAGCATGACTCTAATATCACCATCTTCATATCTCAAAACAATTATCAAGTATCAAACTTCTCATAGTATTCAATGCACTTTTTATCTGATAGTTTTTATTACACCTATCTTGGATGCTCATCATATTAGGACTAATATTTTAACCAAAGCAAATTACCTTGTTGTTCTAAAAGACTCTCAAAATAATATAAGTGAAGCATGAGAGATCAATAATTTCTATAAGATAAAACTACCACCGTGCTCTAAAAGATATAAGTGAAGCACTAGAGAAAAAATTTGTAGCTCAAAAGATATAAGTGAAGCAGATAGAGTATTCTAATAAATTCCGAATCATGTGTGTCTCTCCCAAAAGGTGTGTACAGAAAGGATGATTGTGGTGAACTAAAAAGCGAAGACTCAAATCATACAAGACGCTCCAAGCAAAACACATATCATGTGGTGAATAAAAATATAGCATCAAGAAAAGTTACCAATGGACGAAGACGAAAGAGGGGATGCCTTCCGGGGCATCCCCAAGCTTAGGCTTTTGGTTGTCCTTGGATTTTACCTTGGGGTGCCTTGCAAATCCCCAAGCTTAGGCTCTTGCCACTCCTTGTTCCATAATCCCTCAAATCTTTACCCAAAAACTTGAAAACTTCACAACACAAAACTCAACGGAAAATCTCATGAGCTCCGTTAGCGAAAGAAAACAAACAACCACTTTAAGGTACTGTAATGAACTCATTATTTATTTATATTGGTGTTAAAACTACTGTATTCCAACTTACCTATAGTTCATAACCTCTTACACTAGCCATAGATTCATCAAAATAAGCAAACAACACACGAAAAACAGAATCTGTCAAAAACAGAACAGTCTATAGTAATCTGTATCTAACGCAAACTTCTGTAACTCAGAAAAATCTACCAAAATAGGAAGACCTAGATAATTTGTTTATTGATCTACTGCAATTGGAATAAGTATTTTATCACGTTCTGGTGATTTTAACAATTATTTTCGTGAGCAGAAAGTTTCTGACTTTTTCAGCAAGATCAAATAACTATCATCCAAGAAGATCCTATAGGTTTTACTTGGCACAAACACTAATCAAAACATAAAACCACATCTAACCAGAGGCTAGATCAGAGATTTATTACTAAACAGAACCAAAAAGCAAGAAACAAAAAAAAATTGGGTTGCCTCCCAACAAGCGCTATCGTTTAACGCCCCTAGCTAGGCATAAAGGCAAGGATAGATCTAGGTATTATCATCTTTGGCATTAGGAAAGAAGAGATAAAATTTCCTATCTATAGCATTCATCTTTCTATTTTTAGAAAGCACATGGCCATTAATGGAGGAAGAAAGATTAAGCACGCTACGGAAATTTGCATCTAAGCTGGCCTTCATCTCTTTGATAATTTCGTTTTGATAAAAGCACAAAAGAGAGGTGGATTCAACCTTCTCACTCATGGGGTGCCTAAATATAGTTTTCATCTTTTCATAAGTTTCTATGGGATCCCCCTCAAGAAAACCTTCTTCAAAAATAGAATCTAAAACTTGCTTGAACGAAGAGGGCAAGCCAACATAAAAGCATTTTAGATAGACCTCAATTTGATATTGGGGCACATAGCTAGCTCGGATCCTTAATAGCCTATCCGAAGCATCTTTCAAAGACTCATCAAGTAAATAACGAAAGATTCCGGGATCATCTTCATCGAAATTGTTCAAACTCTCATTGATAACCCCGGTAGGTCTTTCCATAGCATCATTATTTATGAGCTTAGAGAGGACAGAGGGACTATCCAAAGCACTAAAACCCGGGAAAGAACCTTTAACTTTCTTTGATTCGGCCATGGCGAAAGAAAGGTAAACGGGAAAGAGGGCGAATAAAATGGCAAGGGTGAAGTGGGGGAGAGGAAAACAAGAGGCAAATGGCAAATAATGTAATGCGATGGATAAGAGTTTGTGATGGGTACTTGGTATGTCTTGACTTGTGCGTAGACTCCCTGGAAACGGCGCCAGAAATCCTTCTTGCTACCTCTTGAGCATGCGTTGGTTTTCCCTTGAAGAGTAAAGGGTGATGCAGCAAAGTAGTGTAAGTATTTCCCTCAGTTTTTGAGAACCAAGGTATCAATCCAGTAGGAGGCCACACACAAGTCCCTCGTACCTACACAAACAAATAAGAACCTTGCAACCAACGTGATAAAGGGGTTGTCAATCCCTTCACGGCCACTTGCAAAAGTGAGATCTGATAGAGATGATAAGATAATATTTTTGGTATTTTTATGATAAAGATTGAAAGTAAAGATTGCAAAATAAATAGCGACAGAAATAGCTAGTTGACGGGAGATTAATATGATGGAAAATAGACCCCGGGGCCATAGGTTTCACTAGTGGCTTCTCTCAAGATAGAATAAGTATTACGGTGGGTGAACAAATTACTGTCAAGCAATTGATAGAATAGTGCATAGTTATGAGAATATCTAGGCATGATCATGTATATAGGCATCACGTCCGCGATAAGTAGACCGAAACGATTCTGCATCTACTACTATTACTCCACACATCAACCACAATCCAGCAAGCATCTAGAGTATTAAGTTCATAAGAACAGAGTAACGCATTAGGTAAGATGACATGATGTAGAGGGATAAACTCAAGCAATATGATATAAACCCCATCTTTTTATCCTCGATGGCAACAATACAATACGTGTTGTTTCCCCTTCTGTCACTGGGATCGAGCACCGCATGATTGAACCCAAAGCTAAGCACTTCTCCCATTGCAAGAAAGATCAATCTAGTAGGCCAAACCAAACTGATAATTTGAAGAGACTTGCAAAGATAACCAATCATACATAAAAGAATTCATAGGAGATTCAAATATTGTTCATAGATAATCTTGATCATAAACCCACAATTCATCAGATCTCGACAAACACACCGCAAAAAGAGTTACATCGAATAGATCTCCAAGAAGATCGAGGAGAACTTTGTATTGAGATCCAAAGAGAGAGAAGAAGCCATCTAGCTAATAACTATGGACCCGAAGGTCTGAGGTAAACTACTCACACATCATCGGAGAGGCTATGGTGTTGATGTACAAGCCCTCCGTGATCAATGCCCCCTCCGGCGGAGCGCCGGAAAAGGCCCCAAGATGGGATTTCACGGGTACAGAAGGTTGCGGCGGTGGAAATAGGGTTTCGTGGTGCTCCTGGATGTTTTCGGGGTACATGGGAATATATAGGAGGAAGAAGTTGGTCGGTGGAGCTGAGAGGGGCCCACGAGGGTGGGGGCGCGCCCAGGGGGCAGGCGCGCCTCCCTGCCTCGTGGCCTCCTCACTTCTTTCTTGACGTCCACTACAAGTCCTCTGGATCACGTTTGTTCCAAAAATAACTCTTCCGGAGGTTTCATTCCGTTTGGACTCCATTTGATATACCTTTTCTGCGAAACACTAAAATAGGCAAAAGAAACAGCAATTTGCACTGGGCCTTGGGTTAGTAGGTTAGTCCCAAAAATAATATAAAAGTGCCTAGTAAAGCCCATTAAGCATCCAAAATAGATAATATAATAGCATGGAACAATCAAAAATTATAGATACGTTGGAGACGTATCAAACTGCAACCAAGTATCGCGATACACGCCGGTGACAAGGGGCGAGAGACTAGATCTGGGACTATACGCGGGCGAATGGGGGTTTTCAGTGAAGGAGATGAATAGAGACTGCAAGGCTGATGGGACTATATACGGGCATCCCTCTGGTTTTGGGCCCACTCGTTAGCTGTAGCAAAGATATATTAGGATAAAATTGCAACATAAATTTTGTAATCAAGTGATAAGGAAAATACACGCAAAATAACAAATCATGTATGAAAAACCTTTTGTTATTTTTAAATTCTGCAATTGAAATGAAATCAAAATGGAGTAGACTTTGTGGGACATTTTCATCAATGTCATGCACGAAAAGTCAATAAAATAAATGAAATACATTCCCAAAATTTAGAAAGCAAGGACTTCAATATTATTTTAAAGGATGTGACGGGCCTTTATAAACATTTAGACAATTTTTATAAAGACTTATCACATCGATTAAATCAACCTCGAGGTATAGCCACTTCCCAGTCGGTCACCCATCCTCAGACTACTCCAGCCATAATATGATTAACGTTCATGTACTTTCTGAATGAAGTACCGGAAGGGAAGATACACCTTGTTGATATTGGTTGTGAATCAGACATATGGCACCTATTAGAATGCCACATACATTCTTCAAAAATTGACCAAACTCATATCACATTTTTGAAAACATGACTTGAAGTAATGCCATAGACCTTCTAGAATCAAGTAAACATGTCTTGAAACACACAAAAATCATTGTCAAAATTGTGAAAACAATGACTTGGAGGTTAATTTAATAGACATGACTGAAAAGTTGACCAAAGAATCATTCTTAAAATTTTGAGAACAAGTACTTGGACGTTAATTTAACAGACAAGACTTAGAAGTTGATCGAAGTCATATCACATTTTTTGGAAACATGTCGTGAAGTAACACAATAGAGCTTCTTCAAGCCAATTAACATGTGTTAAAAAATGTCAAAATTTTCAAAGCAAGGACCGCGAGGTTAATTTAAGTGATAGGACGGAGCACTATATACATTTTAGAATGTACAGAACCGGTTCTATACACACTTAAATGATTATAGTGGCCCATCCCATCAATTAATTTAACCTCGAGGCCCCTTCCCATCCGGTCACCCATCCTCAGACTACTCCAGCCTCAGCACACTTAACTAGGGAGTTCTGTTAGATGAGCTATCAATAGGAAGCTAGTCCTTGCTGATATAGGATGCCTCTTCGCATCCTTTATTGCATACCCGGCCGACCGCCCATCGCTGGCCCAATGCCATGTCGCCCACGAATGTAGAAGATTCCCTCCCTCGTCTAGCTGCTTCCCACATTTCCCCCTGTTTTCTGCCTCCTGCGCACCTATAGAACCACCTCGTGTCGTCCAATTCCGGCGAGAAAATCCTGCACATATCGACCCCCCCTCCATGGTTCGTCTGAAAATCACAACCTGCAACAATATCAATGGTAGATGGAATCACCTGATATCCAGCCGTCCATCTCCATGCCTCTCTCCACCTTGTTTCCCATATGCCCCATTAGATCCTTCTCCAGAGGGGCTCGAATATGCGCGAAGTGAGGTTGCACAAGAGGAGGCGTTGATGGAGGAGGACCATGCGGCGATGAAAGCTGGTAGCGCACCATAGTAGTTGCAGAGATTGAGGACTAGTATTAGTGGTGTGCACGTTTTGAGTAGAGTATAAATTCCTATCAAATGTATTTACCTTTCATCTTTAGATTCGTGCCTAAAAAGTTTGAGGAATGAATGTGTTATCTCTTGATACGTCTCCGTCGCATCTACTTTTCCTAATGCTTTTCCTCTTGTTTTGGACTCTAAGTTGCATGATTTGAATGAAACTAACCTGGACTGACGTTGTTTTCAGCAGAACTACCATGGTGTTGTTTTTGGGTAGAAATAAAAGTTCTCGGATTGGAACGAAACTTTGCGAGCCAAGAACCACAGGAGGGGGGCACCTGGGTGGGCACAACCCACCAGGGCGCCCCCCCTCCAGGCGTGCCTAGATGGGTTGTCCCCACCTAGTGGCCCCATAGACCCTGATTCTAACGCTATAAAAACACATATTCGGAGAAAAAAATCACGGAGAAAGAATTATCGTGTTTCACGAGACGGAGCCGCCGCCACCTCCTGTTCTTCATCGAGAGGCTAGATCTGGAGTCCATTTGGGGCTCTAGAGAGGGGGATCTTCGATCTTCGTCATCACCAACCCTTCTCCATCGCCAATTCCATGATGCTCCCCACCGGGAGTGAGTAATTGCTTCATAGGCTCGCTGGTCGGTGAGGAGTTGGATGATATTCATCATGTAATCGAGTTAGTTTTGTTAGAGCTTGATCCCTAGTATCCATTATGTTCTGAGATTGATGTTGCTATGACTTTGCCATGCTTAATGCTTATCACTTTGGGCCCGAGTGCAATGATTTCAGATCTGAACCGTTTATGTTATCACCATTATATCTATGTTTTAGAACCGATCTTGCAAGTTATAGTCACCTACTATGTGTTACGATCAGGCAAACCCGGAGCGACAGAAGTCGGGACACTTCCCGGTGATGACCGTAGTTTGAGGAGTTCATCTATTCACCATGTGTTAATGCTTTGTTTCGGTTCTCTATTAAAAGGAGGCCTTAATATCCCTTAGTTTCCAATAGGACCCTGCTATCACGGGAGGGTAGGACAAAAGATGTCATGCAAGTTCTTTCCATAAGCATGTATGACTATTTATGGATACATGCCAACATTACATTTATGAACTGGAGCTAGTGCCGTATCGCCCTAGGTTATGACTATTATATGATGAATATCATCCAACGAATTCACCGATCCAATGCCTACGGATTGCTCTCATATTGTTCTTGCCAAGTTACTACTGCTATTGTTACTGTTACGCTTGCTACAAAATCATTGCTATCACTGTTACTGTTACTACTGCTGTTGCTGCTACTATCAAAACTATCATACTACTTTGCTACTGATCACTTTGCTGCAGATAATTAATCTCCAAGTGGTTTTGAATTGACAACTCAGTTGTTATGCAAATATTCTTTGGCTCCCCTTGTGTCGAATCAATAAATTTGGGTTGAATACTGTATCCTCGAAAACTGTTGTGATCCCCTATACTTGTGGGTTATCATCTCTTCGAGTGCTTTAGACTAAAAATAGCATGCAAATGCGTTGCTAATTCATCCAAAATTGATGTTCTTACCATAGTGTGATTTGTTTGTTCTGAAGTACGCATGCCCACTAACCGAAATAGAAACTAAACTTTATGACAAAATAATTGATCTTCCCATCCAGATTTTAACATGTTCTATTCAATCATATGCAGAGCACAAAGCCATATAATCTCTACAAATCAACAACCAATTGTAGCAAATGCGGCCCAAATTTATCCAAAATTGACATAGCGACCAACCTATCATCTATTTGTTCTGAAGTAGGCATGCCCACTCTCTGAAATTGCAACTGGATTTTCTGACAAAACAACAAGCAATCACATTGAATGGTGGATGTATCTAACAAGTGGACATGGCCAATGTAACATGCATCTTACTTCTACTTGTGCACACTACACACATATGTTGGTTCATTCATGTACACATTACGAAGCAAACCACACCAAAGAGTTTGCAGTTTCTTCTCTACATTATGTATATGTTTTAAAAGCTGTTATTAATACCCCATACAAAAAAGCCCAAATTTTGAATCATGATTACGAAGAAAACTACTTTTGTCCATATAAAAGTTGCAACAATAAGCTGTTTTAATCAAGACATCATGTGTGCACTAGGGGTATGAAGGTAGTGTTACTAGGGGCTATGAAAGGAGAAAATGTGTGCACTATGGGTATCGAAGTAGTGTTAGTACGAGGTACAAAAGGGCGTACCATCTAAATTTTCAAATGGTTATGAGTACATGGAAAATGAAAGGAAATGCCACAATGAATGAGAAAACAAATCTAAAATAAGTTGTTTGAATCAAGGAGAATATGTGAGCACTAGGGGTATGGAGGTAGTGTTAGTAGGAGGTACAAAAGGGCATAGCATCTTGATTTTCACATGGTTATGAATACATGGAAAATGAAAGGAAATGCCACAAGAAATGAGAAAACACATCTACAATAAGTTGTTTGAATCAAGGAGAACATGTGAGCACTAGGGGTATGGAGGTAGTGTTAGTAGCTGGTACAAAAGGGCGTACCATCTTGATTTTCAAATGGTTAAGAGTACATGGAAATTGAAAAGGAAGTACCACAGTGAATGAGAAAACACATCTACAATAAGTTGTTTGAATCTAGGAGAACATGTGTGCACTAGGGGTATGGAAGTAGTGTCAATAGGAGATACAAAAGGGCGTGGGATCCTGATTTTGAAATCAAGACATGTCAAGTGGTAACTTCGGTTCAAATTTCACATGGACAAAGATGTATTACATGATCTAATATAAAATATTGTTGGTTTGTCATGTACAAGGAAAATAACACGGTTCATTGAAAATTTGTTCACTGGACCTTGGCACGACAAATAAACCTCTTCTAAAAATAAAAAGGTTCCGCCTTCCTTTAATATTCTCATTGGACCCAAAAATTTCATTCCCTCCGCCCTTTCGTTCCCTCTCTTTTTTTGTTCCCTCCAACTATTTTAAATGTCACATTCATTTTCCCCAAACCCACCGTATAAAGCTTCTTCCCAATTCACGAAATGAACCCACGTCTTCATCCGCACCGTCCCCTCATATGTCTCTTCTTCCGCAAATCTAGTCCACTTGTGGTGGCCAAATGGATCCCTCGCCAGCGTCCGGCATGGCCGGCGTGCTTCGAAACGGCAAACAACGTAAACTTCCGCCATCGACCCCACCGTCCCTTTTAATATTTGCACGTGCTTTTATGTTTTCACATGTTGTTCTTTGAAAGAAGTAATCAAATTGTATACGCCGTACATCATCTAATTCTATCTAGGATTATACCAATTTAGTATGTAGTTTCTTAATAAATTAGTCGTATTATATGGGGTACTGCAGATAGTTCTATCTAGCGTTACGGTAATTTGGTATGTAGGTTCATATTAAATCTTGTGTGATATTTTTCACAATTGAATGGTTTCTTCTTCTTAATATAACATGTTGCTCTAGATTTGGGCAGTACTACTTCTTATTCTTACTAACACAACCTACATACTTATGGGGTATGTGTTACCCTGTGAATCTTTGTTCACGTTATTGATGACCATGCGTAGTAACAAGTCGTGTCTGACTCTACAGCTGCTGCCGCGAGACAAGCACATATGTACTTTAGTATTAAAGAAGAAACACCGGAGGATGATTGTCCTATATCCAAACATGCACTGAGAGAATATGTGGTCTATGAAATTGATATGAATTCACAAGGTTCGGATGATGCGAGTCACATTGATATAGGTCAAGAACCTGGTAATCTTCATAAAACTACTTCTCAGCTATAGATTTCTTGTGCATCAGATTAGTACCACTTCTAGATTTTTGTTTCTAAACTATGTCTTCAAGTACATTCGTCCAGGCAATGTATGGTTCTACAATGGCACTACGGAAAAAGCGCACCATAGCTGACGTACCTTCATCTTCAATTGCAACAAGATCTACAGTGAACGACCCATCTATTCACATGGTTAAACTTTCTTTCCTGATTGCTAATTCATCTAGAAGTTGAACTTGTGATGTAAAACGTTCATTAAAACTAGACGTGCATATGTTATATCCTAAATGGGTGTATGCTTTGTGCAGGGAATGGATCATATTGACCCGAAGGATGCATTTGCCGCAGAAATGTGCATTGGTCTTATGAGGAAATGTGGTCGCGATATTCCAAATAGGAACAATTACTGGAAGAAGGTAAATAATGCACCTGTGAGCAGGCTATATTGTTAAAGCCTGATTATATAAATGAAGAAAATTGGCCGAAACTTGTGGACCACTGGTGTGAGGATCACTCCAATGTATGTGATACACACTATTCGCTCTTTAACTTCTCAATCCGTACTTTTGGAAACATCGTACTAAATTTGAGCTTCATGTCGTAGGAAATTCATGCGAAGAAACAAGGAAAACCATCTACTCTGAAGCTCAGCCAGAACACTGCACCTACAAAATGTTATTCCCACATCAGACATATGGTAAGTACTTGTACTACCTTATTGCAAAAGATTTATGTTGGATTACTACATTTATTGCGGTATTAATGTTTACCAATTGATAAATCTAATACAAGCCTAAGGACAACATTGATAATCAATCTCGTGGAGACTTGCTTGAACCTACGTGCACTACAAACAAAGATCCTACATTGAGTCTGATTGCAAAAACAAATCATAAGTACTGCCAAATTTGTAGGCTCCAAATTTATAGTATGACAATAATAATTCAAACAATCAAACACTGCTCTGACAGTGCCATCAATCGTATTGCAGAATGAATTGAGGATCAAGCATACACCATTAAAACTGCTTGATACGACAACAATACCTGATGCAGAAATCATTGAGGAAAAGAGCTCCTCAAGCACCTTACTTTCGAGCATGGGCGTCTCATCCTCCTCCGGGAAGAATTCATCCTCTCGTGAACACATCCGTGAGCTAGAACACAACATTGCAACTCAAGAGGCAGATGCAAGAAAGGCAAGTGATATGTTTCATGAAGAGCAGAATGAAATACTATTTACCTAGATAGTAGAATTATAGAACTTAAGAAGAAGTAGCTAGAAGAGATTTAAGATTTTAAAATGGACCAGCAGAAGAAATCCACTATCTTTGAAAAAAGGAAAAGAAATATGGAGGCAATGCTCAGTCACCTATTAAGGAAGTCCACGCATTCAACACAAGACGGCGTCTGAAAAACATCGATGGCCTAATGCTTATAGTTAACTTAATTTTACTTTGTTCGAGAATTTGTCCTCTGCTTCTCCTTGAAAAATGTCAGGATTCACTTATAATGGAAGATTTTTTGCGAATGTTTGAAATCTCATATTCCAACGAATCAATTTTTTAATCTATTTTCCTAAAATTACAAGTCAAATTTTTTTTCTAAAGGCGACGGTAATTGTGATGTAAATGCATGTCATCAACAATGTCTCGTCCCACTTGTAAGCAGCCACGTCAGCATCTTCTAGGCCCATATGTCAGAACCTTTAAACGGCCAAAACTGATGCCAAATTATTACTGATGGGACCATTGGCGATAAAACCCACGATGGACCCACATAGAAGAAGCCACGTCAGCAACTACTAGCCCCACCTATTTGAATCTTTGACAAGTCAATCCCCCGAACCGATCACTGGCGACGGATTATCGTCGCCAAAATGATCTTGCATGACAGATTGGGCTACCATAGGTAACATTCTAGGCTGTCACCGAAAATGGCCATCGGTAACATTATTTGGTTCGTCACATAAAATGTGATCTTGCGTGACGTAAAAAGTGGTATGATTGCTTGTATCTGCGTTGGTAATTCCCCGAACAGGAGAGGATGATGCAGCACAACAATGGTAAGTATTTCCCTCAGTTATGAAACCAAGGTTATCAATCCAGTAGGAGAACCAAGCAACACTATGTAAACAACACCTGCACACAAACCACAAAAACTTGCAACCCAACGCGTAAGAGGGGTTGTCAATCCCTCCTCGGTATTGAGATAGATTAAATTGTTTGATATTGGATAAATAGATCTAGCAAAAACACAAAATAAAATAAGTAAAGAAAAAGCGCAGGAAGGTATTTTGGATTTTTGGATTAATAGATCTAAAAGTAATATGATAGGAAATAGACCCGGGGGCCATAGATTTCACTAGAGGCTTCTCTCGATAAAATAGCATACGGTGGGTAAACAAATTACAGTTGGGCAATTGATAGAATAGCAAGTAATCATGACGATATCCAAGGCAATGATCATGTATATAGGCATCACATCTAAGATTAGTAGACCGTCTCCTGCCTGCATCTACTACCATTACTCCACACATTGACCGCTATCCAGCATGCATCTAGTGTATTAAGTTCATGCAAAAATCGAGTAATGCAATAAGAGCGATGACATGATGTAGACAAGATCTATTCGTGTAGGAATCTTTTTATCCTTAATGGCAACTGATACGTCTCCAACATATCTATAATTTTTTATTGTTCCATGCTATTATACATTCTATTTTGGATGTTTAATGGGCTTATTTATACACTTTTATATTATCTTCGGGACTAACCTATTAACCCAAGGCCCAGTGCAAATTGCTATTTTTTTGCCTATTTCAGTGTTTCGCGGAAAAGGAATATCAAACGGAGTCCAAACGGAATGAAACCTTCGGGAGAGTTATTTTTGGAACAAACGTGACCCAGAGGACTTGAAGTGGACGTCAAGAAATCACCGAGGAGGCCACAAGGCAGGGGGCGCGCCTACCCCCCTGGGCGCGCCCTCCAACCTCGTGGGCCCCTCGTGGCTCCACCGACCTACTTCTTCCTCCTATATATACCTACGTACCCTGAAACCATCGAGGAGCACCACGAAAACCTAATTCCACCGCCGCAACCTTCTGTACCCGTGAGATCCCATCTTGGGGCCTTTTTCGGCGCTCTGCCGGAGGGGGCATCGATCACGGAGGGCTTCTACATCAACACCATAGCCTCTCCGATGATGTGTGAGTAGTTTACCACAGACCTTCGGGTCCATAGTTATTAGCTAGATGGCTTCTTCTCTCTCTTTGGATCTCAATACAAAGTTCTCCTCGATCTTCTTGGAGATCTATTCGATGTAACTCTTTTTGCGGTGTGTTTGTCGAGATTCGATGAATTGTGGGTTTATGATCAAGATTATCTATGAACAATATTTGAATCTTCTCTTAATTCTTTTATGTATGATTGGTTATCTTTGCAAGTCTCTTCGAGTTATCAGTTTGGTTTGGCCTACTAGATTGATATTTCTTGCAATGGGAGAAGTGCTTAGCTTTGGGTTCAATCATGCGGTGCTCGATCCCAGTGACAGAAGGGGAAACGACACATATTGTATTGTTGCCATCGAGGATAAAATGATGGGGTTTATATCATATTGCTTGAGTTTATCCCTCTACATCATGTCGTCTTACCTAATGCGTTACTTTGGTCTTATGAACTTAATACTCTAGATGCATGCTGGATAGCGGTCGATGTGTGGAGTAATAGTAGTAGATGCAGGCAGGAGTCGGTCTACTTGTCGCGGACGTGATGCCTATATACATGATCATGCCTAGATATTCTCATAATTATGCACTTTTCTATCAATTGCTCGACAGTAATTTGTTCACCCACCGTAATACTTATGCTGTCTTGAGATAAGCCACTAGTGCAACCTATGGCCCCCGGGTCTATCTTCCATCATATTAATCTCCCGCCAACGTGCTATTTCTGCCGCCGTTTATTTTGCTTTCTTTACTTTTAGTCTTTATCATAAAAATACCAAAAATATTATCTTATCATCTCTATCAGATCTCACTTTTGCAAGTGGCCATGAAGGGATTGACAACCCCTTTATCGCGTTGGTTGAAATGTTCTTATTTGTTTGTGTAGGTATGAGGACTTGCGTGTGGCCTCCTACTGGATTGATACCTTGGTTCTAAAAAACTGAGGGAAATACTTGCACTACTTTGTTGCATCACCCTTTCCTATTCAAGGGAAAAACCAACGCAGTGCTCAAGTGGTAGCAAGAAGGATTTCTGGCGCCATTGCCGGGGAGTCTACGCACAAGTCAAGACATACCAACTACCCATTGTCGGTGTCAAAAACGGCGGATCTCGGGTAGGGGGTCCCGAACTGTGCGTCTAGGATCGATGGTAACAGGAGACGGGGGACACGATGTTTACCCAGGTTCGGGCCCTCTCTATGGAGGTAATACCCTACTTCCTGCTTGATTGATCTTGATGAATATGAGTGTTACAAGAATTTATCTACCACAAGATCGTAATGGCTAAACCCTAGAAGCCTAGCCTGTATGACTATGGCAATGTGTATCTGTCTATCCGGACTACGGTCTCCGGTTTATATAGACACCGGAGAGATCTAGGGTTACATGGAGTCAGTTACATTAGAGGGAATCTACATAGTCGATTGCCAATCTTGCCTTCCACGCCAAGTAGAGTCCAATCCGGACACGGGTACAGTCTTCGGCCTTCATGTCTTCGCAGCCCATCAGTCCGGCCCATGGATAACAGGCCGGACACCCGAGGACCCCTTAGTCCAGGACTCCCTCAGTAGCCCCTGAACCTGGCTTCAATGACGAGGAGTCCGGCGCGCAGATTGTTTTCGGCATTGCAAGGCAGGTTCCCCTTTTCCCAACTCCAAGATAGTCTTCGGATGATTATCTAGACCTGTGCATACAATTGTAGAGAATATAATATTCCACGAGTCCAATCCGCTGACAACTATTTATGACATTGTATCACGCCTGCCCGTTTATTATTTCCAACCGTCGGCTAGCCCGTCGCTCCACGTCTCGGGACGTGGTTTTACTGGCACGTCTTGTCAAAGCAGAGATCGTGTCCCCTTATTCACGAGATTTTCATTAATGCAGGCGTGGATAACCCAACCGTCCCCTGAGTACAACTCTTTGGGGATAGGTAAGTTTTGAGACCCAGGGGGAGACGCCCAGTATTCAGGGTCTTTATATAGGGACCCAGTCTCGTCTTTTTCTTTTGCGCTTGCTTCTTCCTCAACCCCAGCCACCTCGACTTCTAACCCTCAGGTTCCAATATCCACCAGCCCCAATCATGTCCGGATCCAGCCGTCCAGGCCGGTGGGTGGCTTCTTCTTTCATGGAGGAGGATATTGCAAAGCTCCGCGCGGCGAGGCATCTGATCCCAGAAATCCTTCATCGGCTTCCCGCAAAGGGGCAGGTTATTCCTACCCCCAAATCTGGTGAGAGGGTAGTATTTGTGTCCCACTTCCTCCACGGGATAGGGTTCGCGCTTAACCCCTTCGTTCGGGGGATCATGTTCTACTATGGGCTAGATTTTCACGATCTGGCCCCGGACTCTATTCTCCTCATCTCGACATTTATCGTCACGTGTGAGGCCTTCCTCTGGACTCCTCCGCACTTTGGTTTGTGGCTCAAGACCTTTGACGTGAGGCCGCAGGTGACAGAGGAGGAGCAGGCAGTGTCATAATAGGCAAGCTTGCCAGCGTGGTTTGGTTTGAAAGATCTTTCGCCAAGTCTTCTAACTTATGGCAGCAGGGGTGGTTTTATATCAACGAGCCGCGTGGCTCCAGGTGGGCGGCTATGCCTGCGTTCCGACCTGGCCCTCCAATTTAGCTTGCTTCATGGATCAATAAAGGGATTGGACTGGGGATCCATCAATGAAGTGCAGACTCTGTAGAGTCGCATCTGAAGCCTTACCGAGAAGGGTGATACGTCTCCGTCATATCTATAATTTTTTATTGTTCCATGCCAATATTCTACAACTTTTATATACTTTTTGGCAACTTTTTATACTATTTTTGGGACTAACATATTGATCCAGTGCCAGTTCCTGTTTGTTGCATGTCTTTTTTCGCAGAATATCCACATCAAACGGAGTCCAAACGGGATAAAAACGGACGGAGCTTATTTTTGGAATATTTGGAAAATCTGGGAGAAATATCAACGCGAAACGGTGTCCGAGGTGGGCACGAGGCAGGGGGCGCGCCCCACCCCCCTAGGCGCGCCCCTGACCCTCGTGGGCCACCCGTAAGGCGGTTGATGCCCTTCTTCGGCTGCAAGAAAGCTAATTTTTGGTATAAAAAATCACGGCGAAGGTTTCAGTCCAATCGGAGTTACGGATCTCCATATATACGAAACGGTGAAAGGGCAGCAGAACAGAATGCAAAAACAGAGAGAGACAGAGAGACAGATCCAATCTCGGAGGGGCTCTCGCCCCTCCCACGCCATGGAGGCCAAGGACCAGAGGGGAAACCCTTCTCCCATCTAGGGAGGAGGTCAAGGAAGAAGAAGATGAAGGGGCCCCCTCTCCCCTTCTCTTTCGGTGGTGCCGGAACGCTGCCTTGGCCATCATCATCACCGCCAACTTCACCAACAACTTAACCGCCATCATCGCCAACTCTTCCCCCTCTATGCAGCGGTGTAACCTCTCTCTTACCCGGTGTAATCTCTATTTAAACACGGTGCTCAACGCTATATATTATTTCCCAATGATGTATGGCTATCTTATGATGTTTGAGTAGATCCGTTTTGTCCTTTGGGTTATTTGATGATCAAGATTGGTTTGAGTTGCATGTTTTATTATTGGTGTTGTCCTATGGTGCTCTTCGTGTCGCACAAGCGTGAGGGATTCCCGCTGTAGGGTTTGCAATATGTTCATGATTTGCTTATGGTGGGTGGCGTGAGTGACAGAAGCACAGACCCGAGTAAGTAGGTTGTTTGCGTATGGGATAAAGGGGACTTGATGCTTTAATGCTATGGTTGGGTTTTACCTTAATGAATCTTTAGTAGTTGCGGATGCTTGCTAGAGTTCCAATCATAAGTTCATATGATCCAAGTAGAGAAAGTATGTTAGCTTATGCCTCTCCCTCAAATAAAATTGCAATAGTGATTACCGGTCTAGTTATCGATTGCCTAGGGACAAATAACTTTCTCGTGACAAAAAGCTTTCTACTAAAACTAATTTAGTTGTGTCTTTATCTAAACAGCCCCTACTTTTATTTCCGTGCTCTTTATTATCTTGCAAACCTATCCAACAACACTTCTAGTTTCATACTTGTTCTAGGTAAAGTGAACGTCAAGCGTGCGTAGAGTTGTATCGGTGGTCGATAGAACTTGAGGGAATATTTGTTCTACCTTTAGCTCCTCGTTGGGTTCGAAACTCTTACTTATCGAAAGAGGCTACAATTGATCCCCTATACTTGTGGGTTATCAAGACCTTTTTCTGGCGCCGTTGCCGAGGAGCAATAGCGTGGGGTGAATATTCTCGTGTGTGCTTGTTTGCTTTATCACTAAGTAATTTTTATTTGCTATTCTTAGTTGTTTTCTATCTTTAGTTATGGATATGGAACACGAAATACCAAAAAAAATAGGTGTACTTGCTACTCATGGAGATGAGGAACCTCCTAAAACCCTCGATGCTCGTTATGTGACAGAAATTATGTACTACTTGGATAATCCAGAGAAAACCCCATTCAATTTGGTAATGGGAGTAACGTTAGATCAACGTGAATACTTTAGGGATTATCGCTTGACACAAAAAGGGAAACTATTATGGGATCAAATTCATATATTGAAGTGGTATGCTAGACAACTATGCGTGAGTCATGATTATACTTGTTGCTCTAGGATGAAGGCTCCACACCTTCCCTTTTCATGCAAATTTAATGATAATAAAACCTTAGCTTCTTATGCTAATGGTATATATGATTACTATGATGTGGAACAAATAGAAGAATTTGTTGCTTTTGTGGGTGCTTATGAAATTGAATCTATGTTTAAAGAGTTTGAAGATTTTGATGATGCTGCTTATAGACCTGAAAATTTAGCTATCCTCAAATATTGCTATGAGAATTATGAATACAATTACGAAATTAATGCACTTATTGAGAAAGTCTCCGCTGTCCAAGAAGAGACTAATATTTTGCAGGAATCTATGGAAGAAGAAGTTGATGAAACTATGAGCACATTGGATGAAAAAGATGAGGAGGAGAGCGAAGAACAAAAGGAGGAAGAGCAGACTGATCACCCGTGCCCACCTTCTAATGAGAGTAACTCTTCAACTCATACATTGTTTAATTCTCCTTCATGCTTACCGAAGGATGATTGCTATGATCCCGTTGATTCTCTTGAAATATCCCTTTTTGATGATGCTTGCTATGCTTGTGGCCAAGATGCCAATATGAATTATGCTTATGGAGATGAACTTGCTATAGTTCCTTATATTAAACATGAAATTGTTGCTATTGCACCCACGCATGATAGTCCTATTATCTTTTTGAATTCTCCCAACTACACTATATCGGAGAAGTTTGTGCTTATAAAGGATTATATTGATGGGTTGCCTTTTACCATTGCACATGATGATTTTGATAGATATAATATGCATGTGCTTGCTGCTCCTACTTGCAATTATTATGAGAGAGGAACTATATGCCAAGGTTTGCCTTTAGGATGTTTACAATGCTTGTTGGTTTGTACGGTGCAGGACAGAAACTTTGGCTGTAGTGCGCGATTTTTAATGTTTTACTGGAACCTCAAATGGTTCTGATTCTTTTTGCACTGTCTTTCCGTACAAATTTTTTATTTTTCTAATTTTGGCAGCATTTTTCATGTATCAGAAGTATGGTGAATGTTCAGATTATTACAGACTGTTCTGTTTTAGACAGATTCTGTTTTCGATGCATAGTTTGCTTGTTTTGATGAAACTATCAATTTATATCAATGTATTAAGCCATGGAAAAGTTATATTACAGTAGATACAATGCAAAAACAAAATATGAATTGGTTTGCAACAGTACTTAGAGTGGTGATTTGCTTTATTATACTAACGGATCTTACCGAGTTTTCTGTTGAAGTTTTGTGTGGATGAAGTGTTCGATGATCGAGAAGGTCTCGATGTGAGAAGAAGGAAGAGAGGAAAGAGCTCAAGCTTGGGGATGCACAAGGCACCCCAAGTAAATATTCAAGGATACTCAAGCGTCTAAGCTTGGGGATGCCCCGGAAGGCATCCCCTCTTTCTTCAACAAGTATCGGTATGTTTTCGGATTCATTTCGTTCATGCGATATGTGCAATCTTCGAGCGTCTTTTGCATTTAGTTTTCACTTTTTCTTTTATGCACCATGCTGGTATGAGATAGTCCTTGGTTGATTTATATAATGCTCATTGCACTTCACTTATATATTTTGAGTATGGCTTTATAGAATGCTTCATGTGCTTCACTTATATCATTTGAAGCTTGGATTGCATGTTTCTCTTTACATAGACAACCGCCATTTGTAGAATGCTCTTTTGCTTCACTCATATTTGTTAGAGCGTGGGCATATCTTTTGTAGAAAGAATTAAACTCTCGTGCTTCACTTATATCTATTTAGAGAGATGACAGGAACTGGTCATTCACATGGTTAGTCATAAAACCCTACATAAAACTTGTAGATCACTGAATATGATATGTTTGATTCCTTGCAATAGTTTTGCGATATAAAGGTGGTGATATTAGAGTCATGCTAGTTGAGTAATTGTGAAATTGAGAAATACTTGTGTTGAGGTTTGCAAGTCCCGTAGCATGCACGTATGGTGAACCGTTATGTAACAAATTTGAAACATGAGGTGTTCTTTGATTGTCCTCCTTATGAGTGGCGGTCGGGGACGAGCGATGGTCTTTTCCGACCAATCTATCCCCCTAGGAGCATGTGCATAGTACTTTGTTTTGATGACTAATAGATTTTTGCAATAAGTATGTGAGTTCTTTATGACTAATGTTGAGTCCATGGATTATACGCACTCTCACCCTTCCATCGTTGCTAGCCTCTTCGGTACCGTGCATTGCCCTTTCTCACCTCGAGAGTTGGTGCAAACGTCGCCAGTGCATCCAAACCCCGTGATACGATACGCTCTATCACACATAAACCTCCTTATATCTTCCTCAAAACAGCCACCATACCTACCTATTATGGCATTTCCATAGCCATTCCGAGATATATTGCCATGCAACTTCCATCATCATCATATACATGACTTGAGCATTTATTGTCATATTGCTTTGCATGATCGTAAGATAGCTCGCATGATGTTTTCATGGCTTGTCCTTTTTTGATGTCATTGCTACGCTAGATCATTGCACATCCCGGTACACCGCCGGAGGCATTCATATAGAGTCATATCTTTGTTCTAGATATCGAGTTGTAATATTGAGTTGTAAGTAAATAAAAGTGTGATGATCATCATTATTAGAGCATTGCCCCAGTAAGGAAAGGATGATGGAGACTATGATTCCCCCACAAGTCGGGATGAGACTCCGGACGAAAAAAAAAGAGAAAGGCCAAAAAAGAGAAGGCCCAAAAAAACAAAAAAAATGAGAGAAAAAGAGAGAAGGGGCAATGTTACTATCCTTTTACCACACTTGTGCTTCAAAGTAGCACCATGTTCTTAATATAGAGAGTCTCTTGAGTTATCACTTTCATATACTAGTGGGAATTTTCATTATAGAACTTGGCTTGTATATTCCAACGATGGGCTTCCTCAAATGCCCTAGGTCTTCATGAGCAAGCAAGTTGGATGCACACCCACTTAGTTTCAGTTTGAGCTTTCATACACTTATAGCTCTAGTGCGTCCGTTGCATGGCAATCCCTACTCCTCACATTGACATCAATTGATGGGCATCTCCATAGCCCGTTGATTAGCCGCGTCGATGTGAGACTTTCCCCTTTTTGTCTTCTCCACATAACCCCCATCATCATATTCTATTCCACCTATAGTGCTATGTCCATGGCTCACGCTCATGTATTGCGTGAAAGTTGAAAAGGTTTGAGAAACGTCAAAAGTATGAAACAATTGCTTGGCTTGTCATCGGGGTTGTCCATGATGCGAATATTTTGTGTGGTGAAGATGGAGCATAGCCACACTATATGATTTTGTAGGGATGAGCTTTCTTTGGCTATGTTATTAAAATAAGACATAATTGCTGGGTTGGTATGCTTGAAGTATTACTGTTTTTATGTCAAAGGATAGACTATTGCTTTGAATCACTCGTGTCTTAATATTCATGCCATGATTAGACATATGATAAAGATTATGCTAGGTAGCATTCCACATCAAAAATTATCTTTTTTATCATTTACCTACTCGAGGATGAGCAGGAATTAAGCTTGGGGATGCTGGTACGTCTCCGTCGTATCTATAATTTTTGATTGTTCCATGTCAATATTCTACAACTTTTATATACTTTTTGGCAACTTTTTATACTATTTTTGGGACTAACATATTGATCCAGTGCCCAGTGCCAGTTCCTGGTTGTTGCATGTTTTTGTTTCGCAGAATATCCATATCAAACGGAGTCCAAATGGGATAAAAATGGACGGAGCTTATTTTTGGAATATTTGGAAAATCTGGGAGAAAGATCAACGCGAAACGGTGTCCGAGGTGGGCACGAGGCAGGGGGGCGCGCCCCTGACCCTCGTGGGCCACCCGTAAGGCGGTTGATGCCCTTCTTCGGCCGCAAGAAAGCTAATTTTTGGTAAAAAAAATCACGGCGAAGGTTTCAGTTCAATCGGAGTTACGGATCTCCATATATATACGAAACGGTGAAAGGGCAGCAGAACAAAACGCAGAAACAGAGAGAGACAGAGAGACAGATCCAATCTCGGAGGGGCTCTCACCCCTCCCACGCCATGGAGGCCAAGGACCAGAGGGGAAACCCTTCTCCCATCTAGGGAGGAGGTCAAGGAAGAAGAAGACGAAGGGGCCCCCTCTGCCCTTCTCTTCCGGTGGCGCCGGAACGCTGCCGTGGCCATCATCATCACCGCCATCTTCACCAACAACTTCACCGCCATCATCACCAACTCTTCCCCCCTCTATGCAGCGGTGTAACCTCTCTCTTACCCGCTGTAATCTCTACTTAAACATGGTGCTCAAAACTATATATTATTTCCAAATGATGTATGGCTGTCTTATGATGTTTGAGTAGATCCGTTTTGTCCTTTGGGTTATTTGATGATCAAGATTGGTTTGAGTTACATGTTTTATTATTGGTGATGTCCTATGGTGCTCTCCGTGTCGCGCAAGCGTGAGGGATGCCCGCTGTAGGGTTTGCAATATGTTCATGATTTGCTTATGGTGGGTGGCGTGAGTGACAGGAGGAAAGACCCGAGTAAGTAGGTTGTTTGCGTATGGGATAAAGGGGACTTGATACTTTAATGCTATGGTTGGGTTTTACCTTAATGAATCTTTAGTAGTTGCGGATGCTTGCTAGAGATCCAATCATAAGTGCATATGATCCAAGTAGAGAAAGTATGTTAGCTTATGCCTCTCCCTCAAATAAAATTGCAATAGTGATTACCGGTCTAGTTATTGATTGCCTAGGGACAAATAAATTTCTCGTGACAAAAAGCTTTCTACTAAAACTAATTTAGTTGTGTATTTATCTAAACAGCCCCTACTTTTTATTTCCTTGCTATTTATTATCTTGCAAACCTATCCAACAACACTTCTAGTTTCATACTTGTTCTAGGTAAAGTGAACGTCGAGCATGCGTAGAGTTGTATCGGTGGTCGATAGAACTTGAGGGAATATTTGTTCTACCTTTAGCTCCTCGTTGGGTTCGACACTCTTACTTATCGAAAGAGGCTACAATTGATCCCCTATACTTGTGGGTTATCAAAGGGCATCGATCTTGTGAACGTCGTTCAAGTAATGCTAGTCTGCCGGACCTTGCCATGTCAGCGGCGACCTCTCCGTATGTGGGAGTTCAATCCAGAAGGGTGGTGGACTCTTCAGCACTTCTTCGGCACCACGCACGAAGGAATGTGGAAATTATATTTCAGGGAACGAGAGCAATGGCCGGACACCACCGAAGATGTTGGCCTTGACTGCAATCATCCGGACACTTCGGTAAGTATTCGATCTCCGAACACATTTTATTCAAGCATCTCTTGACAAGATATTGAACAATCCGTCCCTCTACAGGACTGGATAAAGAAAGCGGTGTTAATCTGGTGTCCGGCACCCCTCCCCAAAGATTCTGTGACCGCCCTGCTGACAAGAATGCTGACTCCGACACCATACCAGGTGTCTGCAGAGGGGGGCGAGAACAGGGGGACCAGAGGTGATCCCCGTCCTGAGGATAAATTAGATGCTGCGTTCAGGGAAACCGAAACCCTTTTGCCCGAGGGCAAAGGTGCAGAGGAAACCCTCCATGGCAAGGAGAGGGCTGCTTCTGAAGATCAGGAGGAGAAATCTTCCAAAAGAGGCAAAATGCCATCGTCGGGCGGCTTGGGCCGGGCAAGCGATGTTGCCGTAGAGCTTTATGATGAGGACAAACCACTGGCCAAACTATAAGTGAAGCTGGGGCACTTTAAACATACCTCATGCTTTTCCTATTAGTGAAGTAATCATCCGACATATGTACATCCTCGCAGGTTAACGCCTGGTGTTTCTCAATCGTCCTCCTCCTCGGGAGACCTTCCTTCGGAGATGATGGAGAGTGACACGCCTTCTCCGGCCTCCTCGCCCAACAGGGCGGATGATCTTGAGGTATCGTCCCAGAGGGCCCCTTCCGATGGACAAGTAGTGCAGGAAAAGAAGAAGGCGTTACCCGAAGGTGGTGCCTCTGTCACTCAGGGTTCGGGAATCAAGAATGACGGCCCCGAACTGTCCGGTTTACAGCCGGAGACGATTCTGGATACGAGTAAGCGGATTCCCTCAAAGGAATGCCGTACTCCGGCGGCGGTTTCCGAAGACCCCGGAGCGCCAGAAATGCTGACGGACATACTACGACAAGCGTCCATTTCAGAGGAGCACCGTGCCTTGATAGTTACGGTGGTCGAAAAGGTTCTATCCACGAAGAGCGGATTGAACGAGGCCTTCACGAGCCTTCTAAGAGGTTTTGAGGTTTGTGATGTAATTTTCCAATTGGATAATATTGACAGAATGCACCTGTTGTATATGCCGTAGCCCCTGGGACTCGGATTGCCTTCCGAAGGAAGCGATCGGAGGATCAAAAAGATATGCTCAGGTACTAACCTTGATTTAACTTGGAATACAGGCTGCCTCCCCTCCTACGGCTACCCGAAATACTGAGGTGGCCGAACTGCAGCGAAAGCTGGATATTGCGGAGGACGACATTGCATTGATCAAGAGGCGTCTTGACGACTCGCAAGGTATATATTTTGAGCATTCCTTACACCAATGTGCTTGTAATTTAGGCCTGACGCCAAAAAGAGTTTTATATGAAATGTGCATGAGTGCAGATGGTGCTGCCGCCGTTGAAGCTCTTCGGGCGGAGCTAGCCCGGGCCAAGGAGCAGGCCCAGTGTAGTGATGTGGCTGCCGAGAAGGCATCGGCTGATCTAAGAGCCGAACAAGCAGCTCGGCGCCAAAATGAGGAGAAAATATCCGCACTGGCGCCTGAATTGAAGAATACTGCCAGCCGCTGTGAATACCTTGAGAAGGAGAATAAAGCCAAAATGGTTGAACTTGATAAGGCCGTACGAGAGGCGAGTGAAGCTCGGTCTGAATCTAAGGCAGCTCGTGAAGAGATTCGGCAGGCTAAGGAGATAGAGGCCAGTAAGCCCTTTTTGTTTCAGACTAAGTTTGGCGATCCGGACTATGCTCAGCTGAACCAGGTCTGGAGTTCTCCGGCTGAATTTTTGGACTTGCCGAAGAGTTCTTCCGATGCGGCACAATTTTACCAAGCACAAGAGGGGTATGCAACGGAGAAGCTTTTCTGGTCACAATTTGGCGCATCAAAGCGCCCTCTGTTGCTGAATGAACAGATGTCCCAATGGGCCGAGCTTCATAGGATATCCGGCGACGCCATGAAGAACGTCATAATCCGGTTGTGGCCGAATGAGCCTGTTCCAAAGAGCTACTTTGGCCTGGTGCGGCGTCTTCTTGATGCGGTGCCGCATATCAACACTGTGAAGCGGTCGGCATGCATTGAAGGTGCACGGATGGCCTTTGCCCGAGTAAAGACGTTCTGGGGGAAGATGAAGGCCGTCGATGTTATGGCGAAGAGTCCGCCCAAGGGCAAGGACCGTAATGAGCCGGAGCATTATTTTGAAGACGTCCTGGAAGCCGCCTGCCTGATAGAGGGTCAATGCTCGAAGAACATAATGTTCGAGTGAGGTGTATTAGAATTGTAAAAGACAATTTTATAATTGATCTATTTTTATATTTTGCTCAAAAGCTTGAATTCCTCCTGTGCGGCCGTTTTAATATAATCTGAAAGTTTTCCAGTCGTCGGCTTCAGCCCCCTCGTAGGAAGTACGGGGGTGTTTGGAAAAGCATTTAATCACTCTTTATCCAACGTCTTGGTCCGTGAAGGAGGTGATAATGCAGCGAACTAGGAAATTGGACTATAAGGCGTTAACACTTTCACTTAGCCATAGGAGTCTTATGGTGGGACTACGACATAGCCCCTAGTATGTATGCGGCGTATGGTGCCTTACATATTTGATCTGAAAAAGATCCCTCGTGTGACATGGAGAATCGCTAAGGATTCCAAGAAGTCATCAAGTGGTTGACCAGCTCTCGCCGCATCATGACAGTCAGTTTTCGGCTTTCTCTACTGAGGTGCTCATCCGGTTTAGACCAGGGCACAACTGCAGTAGTTCTCCCTTTAGTACCCTGGCCGATAGAGCGGAACGTAGGGTAGCAAGCACAGGAGCCAGGCAACCCAACTATTGACCCAAGACAATGATTCGGAGCTGATGCATATAAGGCCAAACTTGCAACGCCGAAGTACGCTATAGAGTTGTTCGGACTTTTACTGGCAACTCATTCGTTCCCATACCGAGCCCCTGGCAGGGTATGCCGAGGTGCATCTGTAAAGCACTCGTTGAGGCCGTAATCATTGTGGAAAGAGTATGAAAGATTAGTTCGGATGAGGTTTACTAGGAGCGAAGCAATATGCCAATGATAAATTTATGTATATAAAAAAGGAAACCACAAACCCGGCTATTTGACATGCTCGGGGTCGGGAACGGAGGAAAAAGGGCATAGTACAGACTCGGAATAAAGAGTGCGGTCTACAGAAAGTTATTTTGGACCTCCTGTCGCACGTCTGCGCCGCCCGTCCTCGGGGAGGGGAATCCTTAACGGAAGTAACCCCTTAGGTGAGTGTACAGATCCGAACTCCGATAGAGTCCGTTGTAGATGTTGTCATGTTGGTCACCTGTTCTTAAGAGATGATACAGAAAAATAAGGAAAACAGATAAAAAAACGTTACGGGAATGCTTGCAGGGTTGTCCGTATTGTGCTTCCGCTGATGCCCATGGTATCTTGAGTGCGTAGTGATGTACGCGTGGTGTAAATCTTGCCAGTATAGTAGGTGGGTGGCGGAAGCCGAACTGCTATTTATGTTCCGGGAGTGGTCGAACTTCAGAGGGAAACTGTTTCTGGCCCCTGGTGTTCGGCTGGCGAGCTGCTCCGTCGTCTTTATCGCCTGGTGGCCTCCTCCCCTTGTGATCGGCGTTAAGCTTGCCTCCCTGCTTGAGGACCCAACAGTTTCTGTTGGTATGATTAGCTGGCTTATCAAGGTGACCGTGAATCTGACAAGGTCGGTCCAATATCCTGTCAAGGGTGGATGGTCCATCCTGGTTTGCCTTTAGTGGCTTCTTCCATTGACCGGGTTTTGGATTGTGAAATCCGGCGTTGACCGCTGTGTCGCGTAATCTTTCAGTATTATTGCGACTGTTGTGTTCGGTTCGTCGTGGCTTACCGTTGTCGTCTCGGATTTAGGAAGTGCCCGGGTCGCTGGCATTGTTGCTTTTACGAGCAAGCCAGTTGTCTTCTCCCGCACAAAAGCGAGTCATTAGAGCGGTAAGGGTTGTCATGGATTTGGGTCCTTCCTGGCCGAGGTGACACGCTAGCCATTCATCCCGGACGATGTGTTTGACGGCCGCGAGGGCTTCTGCGTCCTGGCAGTCGACAATTTGGTTCTTTTTGACTAAGAACCTAGTCTAGAGCTCCCTGGCTGACTCGCCGGGCTCCTGGACAATATGACTTAATTCATCGGCATCTAGTGGCCGGACATATGTTCCTTGGAAGTTGTCTCGAAAGGCGTCTTCCAAATCTTCCCAGTTGCCAATAGAATTTTCTGGCAAACTGTTTAGCCAGTACTGAGCTGGCCCTTTCAGCTTGAGAGGTAGGTATTTAATGGCATGAAGGTCGTCTCCGCGAGCCATGTGAATATGGAGGAGGTAATCCTCAATCCATACCGCGGGATCTGTTGTTCCATCGTATGATTCGATGTTAATGGGTTTAAACCCGTCTGGAAATTCATGCTCCATTACCTCGTCAGTGAAGCAGAGAGGGTGTGCGGCTCCTCTATGTTGGGCAATACTATGAAGCACCTCCGACGGACTCCGTTTACGGTGTTTGGACCGAGCATGGTCGGCTCTGTTGTGTCCGAATAGGTAACCATCATCACCGGTCGGGGCATGTCCCCGCGATCTGTATATCGATTTTGTGTGTCCTGTTCTACCCTCCAGGTCTTGTTGGATGTCGCGAGTATTCCCCCGAGCTGTTTTGTTCTTGTTTTGACGGCCGGATGGGTTGGTATGGTGCTCTGCCTGGGCTGCTGCTTTATCCGGACCGAACTGTGGTCGGCCTACCGCATTATTCGATGGTGGTATGGGCTCCAACGCCCTGCCATCGTATTGAGGGAGCCACCTACTCTTGGGCTGGCTTTTGTCTGGGCTGCTAAGGCCGTATTATTCGATGGCCAAGACCTCGGTCCATCTATCGTTGAGCAAATCTTGGCTCGCTTGAAGCTGCAGCTGCTTCTTCCTTAGGCTCCTTGCAGTAGCTATGAGCCGGCGTTTAAAGCGCTCCTGTTCGAGAGGTTCCTTAGGCACGATAAAATCCTTGTTGCCGAGGATCTCCTCTTCCTCGGAGAGTGGGAGATAATTGCTATCCTCCGAGTCTCCATATGTGGCCTGTTCATCAGGGCTGTCTTGCCCGCCTTCCTGTTCCTCCTGTTCGGATCCTACCTCAACAGGGTCTTCATTGTCCGGAGTGTTATCTTCTCCGGTGCTAGTATTGTTTTCTCTTGAGCAACGTGACTTAGAGCGGCGCCGGGCGCGCCGGTGTTCGGACTATGTACCAGGAGGTTTATCCTCAACTGGATCCTCCTTGTCATCGTCGAGAGCGTCGTTGGGTGTATCTACCATACACACGTCGTACCATGAAGTGGCCATCCCGCGTCTAGCAGGTAGTGAGTTCTGGCCTTGCCCCTCATCGTTGTCCATACCGTCGATGTCTTCGGAGCCGGGGTCAAGCGTGTTGGTTGGATCTTCGACAGTGGCTATGAAGTGGGTGGCGCGTGGGAAGCAAAATTCTCCATCATCCGCCGCAAGTTCGAACCGAACATAGTTCGGCGGCGAGTCGCCTGCCAGGGATAGGTTTTTTAGTGAGTTTAGTACGTCGCCCATGGGCGAGTGTTGGAAGACGTCTGCAGCGCTGAACTTGAAGATCGATAACCGATTGAGTTCGGTATCCGTGGACTCGCCGGGTTCGGAACTTGTCGCCGGAGACGAGTCCGGGGTTCCGTTGATGTGGATATCATATGAAGTAGAATCTGTGTGCTGCTCCAACGCCGCGGAATCGGTGGCCTCCGTGATGGGGTTGAGCTTACCATCTTCGGATGACTCGATCCGCTCCAGATCTAAGGCCAGAGTTGTTACAGGAGCTATCTCCTGGATGTGGCCTGCTGGCAGGTTTAAGCCGTGCTCATCGGGGCGAAGGGGAGCGGTCGCCGCGGTCTCAAATCCGTCAAAGATCAAGTCTCCCCGGATGTCCGCAACGTAGTTCAAGCTCCCAAATCTGACCTGACGGCCAGGGGCATAGCTGTCGATCTGCTTCAGATGGCCAAGTGAGTTGGTCCGCAGTACGAAGCCGCCGAATACGAAGATCTGTCCGGGGAGGAAGGTTTCTCCTTGGACCTCGTCAGTATAGACGATCGAAGGGGCCATCGGACCCTTTGCTGACGGCACAGTGGAACTCTCAATGAAATCACCAATGTCAGTGTCAAAACCGGCGGATCTCAGGTAGGGGATCCCGAACTGTGCATCTAGGATCGATGGTAACAGGAGACGGGGGACACGATGTTTACCCAGGTTCGGGCGCTCTCTATGGAGGTAATACCCTACTTCCTGCTTGATTGATCTTGATGAATATGAGTGTTACAAGAGTTGATCTACCATGAGATCGTAACGGCTAAACCCTAGAAGCCTAGCCTGTATGACTATGGTAATGTGTATCTGTCTATCCGGACTACGCTCTCCGGTTTATATAGACACCGGAGAGATCTAGGGTTACATGGAGTCGGTTACATCATAGGGAATCTACATAGTCGATTGCCAAGCTTGCCTTCCACGCCAAGTAGAGTCCAATCCGGACACGGGTACAGTCTTCGGCCTTCATGTCTTCGCAGCCCATCAGTCCGGCCCATGGATAACAGGCCGGACGCCCGAGGACCCCTTAGTCCAGGACTCCCTCACCCATCACAAACTCTTATCCCTCGCATTACATTATTTGCCATTTGCCTCTCGTTTTCCTCTCCCCCACTTCACCCTTTCCGTTTTATTCGCCCTCTTTTTCCGTTTGCCTTTTCTTTCGCTTGCTTCTTGTTTGCTTGTGTATTGGATTGCTTGCTTGTCACGATGGCTCAAGATAATACTAAATTGTGGGACTTTGCCAATACCAACAACAATGATTTTCTTAGCACTCCAATTGCTCCTCTTACTGATGCTGAATCTTGTGAAATTAATGCTGCCTTGCTGAATCTTGTCATGAAAGATCAATTCGCCGACCTTCCTAGTGAAGATGCAGCTACCCATCTGAATAGCTTTGTTGACTTGTGTGATATGCAAAAGAAGAAAGATATGGACAATGATATTGTTAAATTGAAGCTATTTCCTTTTTCGCTTAGAGATCGTGCTAAAACTTGGTTTTCGTCTTTGCCTAAAAATAGTATTGATTTTGGAATAAGTGCAAAGATGCTTTTATCTCTAAGTATTTTCCTCCCGCTAAGATCATTTCTCTTAGAAACGATATTATGAACTTTAAGAAACTTGATCATGAACATGTTGCACAAGCTTGGGAGAGAATGAAATTAATGATATGTAATTTCCCTACACATGGCTTGAATTTATGGATGATTATACAAAAAAATTATGCCGGATTGAACTTTGCTTCCAGAAATCTTTTAGATTCGACAGTGGGAGGCACTTTTATGGAAATCACTTTAGGATAAGCTACTAAACTCCTAGATAATATTATGGTTAATTATTCTCAATGGCATACGGAAAGATCTACTAGTAAAAAGGTGCATGCAAATTAATGTTTTGAGTGGAAAGATGGATGAACTTATGAAATTGTTTGCTAATAAGAGTGTTTCTTCTGATCCCAATGATATGCCTTTGTCTACTTTGATTGAGAATAATAATGAATCTATGGATGTGAATTTTGTTGTTGGAACAATTTTGGTAACAACGCTTATAGAGGAAACTTTAATCCTAGGTCGTATCCTAGTAATCCCTCTAATAATTATGGTAATTCCTACACCCACTCTTATGGAAATTTTAATAAGATGCCCTCTGATTTTGAGACTAGTGTTAAAGAATTTATGATTTCTCAAAACAATTTCAATGCTTTGCTTGAAGAAAAAATGCCTAAGATTGATGAATTGGCTAGGAACGTGGATAGAATTTCTCTTGATGTTGATTCTTTGAAACTTAGATCTATTCCACCTAAGCATGATATCAATGAGTCTCTCAAAGCCATGAGAATTTCCATTGATGAGTGCAAAGAAAGAACCGCTAGGATGCGTTCTAAGAAAGATTGCTTTGTAAAAGCGTGTTCTTCTAGTTTTCTTGATAATAAGGATGAAGATCTAAAAGTGATTGATGTGTCACCTATTAAAACTTTGTTTTGCAATATGAATTTTGATAATGATGGGATTGGAGATGAGTCAACTTTAGTTAAAAGGCGTCCCAATGATTCGGAGTTTTTAGATCTTGATGCAAAATTTGGTAAAAGTGGGATTGAAGAGGTCAAAACTTTAGATAGCAATGAACCCACTATCTTGGATTTAAAGGAATTTAATTATGATAATTTTTCTTTAATAGATTGTATTTCCTTGTTTCAATCCGTGCTAAATTCTCCGCATGCTTATTGTCAAAATAAAGCTTTTACTAAACACATCGTTGATGCTTTAATGCAACCTTATGAAGAAAAGCTTAAATTGGAAGTTTCTATCCCTAGAAAACTTTATGATGAGTGGGAACCTACTATTAAAATTAAAATTAAGGATCATGAATGCTATGCTTTGTGTGATTTGGGTGCTAGTGTTTCCACAATTCCAAGGACTTTGTGTGATTTGCTAGGTTTCCGTGAATTTGATGATTGTTCTTTAAACTTGCACCTTGCGGATTCCACCATTAAGAAACCTATGGGAAGAATTAATGATGTTCTTATTGTTGCAAATAGGAATTATGTGCCCGTAGATTTCATTGTTCTTGATATAGATTGCAATCCTTCATGTCCTATTATTCTTGGTAGATCTTTCCTTAGAACGATTGGTGCAATTATTGATATGAAGGAAGGAAATATTAGATTCCAATTCCCGTTAAGGAAAGGCATGGAACACTTCCCTAGACAGCAAATCAAATTACCTTATGAATCTATTATGAGAGCTACTGATGGATTGCCCGCCAAAGATGGTAATACCTAGATCTATCCTTGCCTTTATGCCTAGCTAGGGGCGTTAAACGATAGCGCTTGTTGGGAGGCAACCAAATTTTATTTTAGTTTTTTTTTTGCTTTTTGGTTCTGTTTAGGAATAAATAATCCATCTAGATTCTGTTTAGATGTGGTTTTGTGTTTTAATTAGTGTTTGTGCCAAGTAGAACCTTCGGGAAGACTTGGGGAAAGTCTTTGCGATCTTGCTGTAAAAAACAGAAACTTTAGCGCTCACAAGATTAGCTTCAACTTTTTACTGGAGAGTGCTATTTAGTTGATTATTTTTGCAGCTGATTAATAGATAAATTCCTCACGTCAAGCAATTTATTTTAGAATTTTTGGAGTTCCAGAAGTTTGCGTTAGTTACAGATTACTACAGACTGTTCAGTTTTTGACAGATTCTGTTTTTCGTGTGTTGTTTGCTTATTTTGATGAATCTATGGCTAGTAATGGAGTTTATGAAACATAGAAAAGTTGGAATACATTAGGTTTGACACCAATATAAATTTAGAATGAGTTCATTACATTACCTTGAAGTGATGTTTTGTTTTCTTTCGCTAACGGAGCTCACGAGATTTTCTTTTAAGTTTTGTGTTGTGAAGTTTTCAAGTTTTGGGTAAAGATTTGATGGATTATGGAACAAGGAGTGGCAAGAGCCTAAGTTTGGGGATGCCCAAGGCACCCCAAGGTAAAATCTAAGTACAACCCAAAAAGCCTAAGCTTGGGGATGCCCCGGAAGGCATCCCCTCTTTTGTCTTCGTCCATCGGTAACTTTACTTGGAGCTATATTTTTATTCACCACATGATATGTGTTTTGCTTGGAGCGTCTTGTATGATTTGAGTCTTTGCTTTTTAGTTCACCACAATCATCCTTGCTGTACACACCTTTTGAGAGAGACACACATTATTCGGAATTTATTAGAATACTCTATGTGCTTCACTTATATATTTTGAGCTAAACAATTTTGCTCTAGTGCTTCACTTATATCTTTTAGAGCACGGTGGTGGCTATATTTTATAGAAATTATTGATCTCTCATGCTTCACTTATATTATTTTGAGAGTCCTTTAGAACAGCATGGTAGTTCACAAAGTGCATAGAATAGTAAGAGAAGTTTGATACTTGATAGTTGTTTTGAGATATAAAGGTGGTAATATTAGAGGTGTGCTAGTTGAGCAATTGTGAAATTGAGAAATACTTGTGTTGAAGTTTGCAAGTCCCGTAGCATGCACGTATGGTAAACGTTGTGTGACAAATTTGAAGCATGAGGTGTTCTTTGATTGCTTTCCTTATGAGTGGCGGTCGGGGACGAGCGATGGTCTTTTCCTACCAATCTATCCCCCTAGGAGCATGCGTGTAGTGCTTGGTTTTGATGACTTGTAGATTTTTGCAATAAGTATGTGAGTTCTTTATGACTAGTGTTGAGTCCATGGATTATACGCACTCTCACCCTTCCATCATTGCTAGCCTCTTCGGTACCGTGCATTTCCCTTTCTCACCTCGAGAGTTGGTGCAAACTTCGCCGGTGCATCCAAACCCCGTGATATGATACGCTCTATCACACATAAACCTCCTTATATCTTCCTCAAAACAGCCACCATACCTACCTATTATGGTATTTCCATAGCCATTCCGACATATATTGCCATGCAACTTTCCACTGTTCCGTTTATTATGACACGCATCATCATTGTCATATTGCTTTGCATGATCATGTAGTCGACATCGTATTTGTGGCAAAGACACCTTTATAATTCTTTCATACATGTCACTCTTGATTCATTGCATATCCCAGTACACCGCCGGAGGCATTCACATAGAGTCATATTTTGTTCTAAGTATTGAGTTGTAATCTTTGAGTTGTAAGTAAATAAAAGTGTGATGATCATCATTATTAGAGCATTGTCCCAAGTGAGGAAACGATGATGGAGACTATGATTCCCCCACAAGTCGGGATGAGACTCCGGATGAAAAAAAAAGAGGGCAAAAAGAAAAAAAGAGAAGAAGGCCCAAATAAAAAAAAGAGAGAAGAAAAAATGAGAGAAAAAGAGAGAAGGGACAATGTTACTATCCTTTTACCACACTTGTGCTTCAAAATAGCACCATGATCTTCATGATAGAGAGTCTCCTATTTTGTCACTTTCATATACAAGTGGGAATTTTACATTATAGAACTTGGCTTGTATATTCCAACAATGGGCTTCCTCAAATGCCCTAGGTCTTCGTGAGCAAGCAAGTTGGATGCACACCCACTTAGTTTATTTTGTTGAGCTTTCATATATTTATAGCTCTAGTGCATCTGTTGCATGGCAATCCCTACTCCTTGCATTGACATCAATTGATGGGCATCTCCATAGCCCGTTGATTAGCCGCGTCAATGTGAGACTTTCTCCTTTTTTGTCTTCTCACACAGCCTCAATCATTATATTCTATTCCACCCATGGTGCTATGTCCATGGCTCGCGCTCATATATTGCGTAAAAGTTGAAAGAGTTTGAAAAGGCTAAGTATGAAAAAATTGCTTGGCTTGTCATCGGGGTTGTGCATGATGAGAGCATTTTGTGTGACGAAAATGAAGCATAGCCAAACTATATGATTTTGTAGGGATAAGCTTTCTTTGGCTATGTTATTTTGATAAGACATAATTTCTTGGTTAGCATGCTTAAAGTATTATTATTTTTATGTCAATATTAAACTTTTATCTTGAATCTTTCGGATCTGAACATTCATGCCACAATAAAGAAAATTACATTGAGAAATATGCTAAGTAGCATTCCACATCAAAAATTCTGTTTTTTTCATTTACCTACTCGAGGACGAGCAGGAATTAAGCTTGGGGATGTTTGATACGTCTCCAACGCATCTATAATTTATTATTGTTCCATGCTATTATATATATTCTGTTTTGGATGTTTAATGGGCTTATTTATACACTTTTATATTATTTTTGGGACTAACCTGTTAACCCAAGGCCCAGTGCAAATTGCTGTTTTTTTGCCTATTTCAGTGTTTCGCAGAAAAGGAATATCAAACGGAGTCCAAACGGAATGAAACCTTCGGGAGAGTTATTTTTGGAACAAACGTGATCCAGAGGACTTGGAGTGGACGTCAAGAAATCACCGAGGAGGCCACGAGGCAGGGGGCGTGCCTACCCCCCTGGGCGCGCCCTCCACCCTCGTGGGCCCCTCGTAGCTCCACCGACCTACTTCTTCCTCCTATATATACCTACATACCCCGAAACCATCGAGGAGCACAACAAAAACCTAATTCCACCGCCGCAACCTTCCGTACCCGTGAGATCCCATCTTGGGGCCTTTTCCGGCGCTCTGCCGGAGGAGGCATCGATCACGGAGGGCTTCTACATCAACACCATAGCCTCTCCGATGATGTGTGAGTAGTTTACCACAGACCTTCGGGTCCATAGTTATTAGCTAGATGGATTCTTCTCTCTCTTTGGATCTCAATACAAAGTTCTCCTCGATCTTCTTGGAGATCTATTCGATGTAACTCTTTTTGCGGTGTGTTTGTCGAGATCCGATGAATTGTGGGTTTATGATCAAGATTATCTATGAACAATATTTGTATCTTCTCTGAATTCTTTTATGTATGATTGGTTATCTTTGCAAGTCTCTTCGAATTATCAGTTTGGCTTGGCCTACTAGATTGATGTTTCTTGCAATGGGAGAAGTGCTTAGCTTTGGGTTCAATCATGCGGTGCTCGATCCCAGTGACAGAAGGGGAAATGACAGGTATTGTATTGTTGCCATCGAGGATAAAAAGATGGGGTTTATATCATATTGCTTGAGTTTATCCCTCTACATCATGTCATCTTACCTAATGCGTTACTCTGTTATTATGAACTTAATACTCTAGATGCATGCTGGATAGCGGTCGATGTGTGGAGTAATAGTAGTAGATGCAGGCAGGATTCGGTCTACTTGTCGCGGACGTGATGCCTATATACATGATCATGCCTAGATATTCTCGTAATTATACACTTTACTATCAATTGCTCAACAGTAATTTGTTCACCCACCCGTAATACTTATGTTATCTTGAGAGAAGCCACTAGTGAAACCTATGGCCCCCGGGTCTATCTTCCATCATCTTAATCTCCCGCAAACGTGCTATTTCTACCTCCGTTTATTTTGCTTTCTTTACTTTTAGTCTTTATCATAAAAATACCAAAAATATTATCTTATCATCTCTATCAGATCTCACTTTTGCAAGTGGCCATGAAGGGATTGGCAAACCCTTTATCGCGTTGGTTGCAAGGTTCTTATTTGTTTGTGTAGGTACGAGGGACTTGCGTGTGGCCTCCTACTAGATTGATACCTTGGTTCTCAAAAACTGAGGGAAATACTTACGCTACTTTGCTGCATCACCCTTTCCTCTTTAAGGGAAAAACCAACGCAGTGCTCAAGAGGTAGCAGCAACCATACATGTGTGTCATGTCTCCTTCTGTCACTGAGATTGAGCACCACAAGATCGAACCCATCACAAAGCACATCTTCCCATGGCAAGAAAAATCAATCTAGTTGTCCAAACCAAACCAAAGTTTCGGAGAAGAAATGCGATGCTATAACAATCATGCATTAGAGAGTTCAACAAAGTCTCAAATAATATTCATGGATAGAACTGATCATAAACTCACAATTCATCGGATCCCAACAAACACACCGCAAAAAGGCATTACATCAAATAGATCTCCAAGAACATCAAGGAGAACATTGTATTGAAGATCAAAAAGAGAGAAGAAGCCATCTAGCTACTGCCTACGGACTTGTAGGTCTACGGTGACCTGCTCATGCATCATCGGAGGGGCAAGGGTGATGATGAAGAGCCCCTCCGTGATCGTTGACCCCTGTGGCAGGCCGGAAAAGGCCTCTAGATGGATCTCGTGCTTCTGGAACTTGCGGTGGCTGAAATTATGTATCGTCCATTCCCCTAGGGTTTTTGGGATTTTAGAGTATTTATAGAGCTGATAGTCGGTGGAGAAGCCTCCCGTGGGCCCAAATACCACCTGGGCGCGCCCTGGTGCCTAGTGGGCCCCACGTGCTTCCTATGGTGCACTTCCTTAGCTCCCTGGGTGTCTTCTGTCCATAAAAAATCTCCAAAAAGTTTCGTGGCATTTGGACTTTGTTTGGTATTGATATTCTGCAAAGTTAAAAAACAAGAAGAAAACAACAACTGGCACTATGCACTATGTCAATAGGTTAGTCCCAAAAATGATATAAAGTTGCTAGTAAATGCGTATAAAACATCCAAGAGTGATACTTTAATAACATGGAACAATAAAAAATTATAGATACCTTGGAGACGCATCAGCACCCCAAGCTTAATTCCTGCTCGTCCTCGAGTAGGTAATTGATAAAAAATAGAATTTTTCATGTGGAATGCTACCCATCAAATTCATCACATATTATTTTCTTTTGTACCATGGACATTTGGACTTTAGATGATTCAAAGCAATAGTCTTTAATTTGACATGAAGACCTTAATACTCAAGCATATCAGCAAGCAACCATGTCTTTCAAAATATCAACACTAAAGAAAGCTATTCCTAGCCCATTATGCTCAAATCATTGATCCATTCATGAGACACACTCAAATATTAGCTACATCCAATGCTTCAGTATGATAATAGTGCTCCCTAGTTGGTGCTTTATAAGAGAAGATGGAGACTCGATAAAAATAAAAATTCCATAAAAGTAAATGGATAGGCCCTTCGCAAAGGGAAGCGGAGATTTGTAGAGGTGTTAGAGCTCAAAGCTTAAATTGAGAGATAAAATTGTTTTGAGAGGCATGTTTTTCCCGTCAATGAAAACGACCGAGAATTCCCAATACTTTCCATGCTAGATACATCATAGGTGGTTCCCAAACATAAAATAATGTTTATTCCTTTTTCCAACATTGTATCACAATCCATGGATAGCCGTATCCACGGGTGCCTTCCATACAAACACTTTCCACGGAATTCATTATTGACAACAGAAAGTAAATTTCTTTTTCAATTTGGGACTGGGCATCCCTATTACCGTCCACACTCTCATTTAATGACAAGCAAATAAACACTGAGAATAACACATCCAGCATGGAAAAATATTGGCCACCCCCTGCCGCTTCATGAGCAGTACGGGCACACAAAAAAGAAACTCATTTTGAAAATTAGAGTTGGCACATGCAAATTTACTTGGAACGGCATGGAATTACCGCATGTAGGTAGGTATGGTGGTGTCATTTGGCACAACTTGGTTTAAGGAGTTTGGATGCACAATTGGTAGTCCTGCTTAGTACAAGGGAAGGCTAGCAAATAGATTGAGAAGCAACCAACCAAGAAACGAAAATGATCATAAACAAGCATTAAACATAACAAACACCGAATAATGCACCATAAGTAGGATGTAACTTCATTGCATAACTATTGACTTTCATGCTTGCATAGGGAATCACAAACCTTAACACCAATATTCTTACTAAAGCGAAATTGCTCACCAACATGACTCACATATTACTATCTCCATATCGCAAAACTATTGCAAGGAATCAAGTTTTAATATCCAATGATCTTCATGATAGTTTTATTATCCCTCTTGAATATCTATCACTTTGGGACTAGTTTCATATATTACCATTGCTTATAACAAGCTCTCAAAGAAATTTAAGTGAAGAACAAGAGCATAAATATTTCTTCAAAATTTTCATCTCTCAAAATAATATAAGTGAAACATGAGAGGATAGTTCTTTAAAATTTTACTAACTCTCAAAATAATATAAGTGAAGCGTGGTAGCATATTTCTTTAAAATTTTACTAACTCTCAAAATAATATAAGTGAATCATCAGAGCATTTCTTCAAAATTAAAGCACCACCGTTCTCAAAAAGATATAAGTGAAGCACTAGAGCAACTCCATAGCTCAAAAAATTTAAGTGAAGCACATAGAGCAATTCTAACAAATCATGGCATCATTATGGCTCTCTCAAATAGGTGTGTCCATCAAGGATGGTTGTGACAAACTAAAAAGCAAAAAAGGAAAGACTCATATAATACAAGACACTCCAAGCAAAATCTCATGATATGTGACGAATAAAAATATAGCTCCAAGTAAAATTACCGATGGTCGTTAGAATAAAGAGGGGATGCCTTACGGGGCATACCCAAGCTTAGTTGCTTAGTTCTCCTTGAATATTACCTTGGGGTGCCATGGGCATCCCCAAGATTAGGCTCTTTTCACTCCTTATTCCTTCATCCATCGTGTTCTCACCCAAAACTTGAAAACTTCAATCACACAAAATTTAACAGAAACCTTCTTGAGATCCGTTAGTATAATAAAGCAAATCGCCACTTTAAGTACTGTTGCAAACCCATTCATATTTTATTATTTTATTATACCTGTTGTATTCTAACTTTACCATGGCTTATACCCCCCGATACAATCCATAGATTCATCAAAATAAGCACACAATGCAACGAAAACAGAATCTGTCAAAAACAGAACAGTCTATAGTAATCTGGACTTTGACCATACTTCTATAACTCCAAAAATTCTGAAAAATAGGACAACGTAGGAAATTTGTATATCAATCTTTTGTAAAAAAATAAGAATTTTTTGTCGCTCCAGCAAAGCACATCGGTTTTGCTACCGGACGTAATAGTTTCTATTTTCCAACAGGATCAAATCAACTATCACCCAAACCATCCTAAAGGCATTACTTGCCACAAACACTAATTAAAACATAAAAAACACAACCATAATAGTAGCATAATTGTGTCAACACACAAAAACAGATAGAAAAAGATAAAAAATATTTTATTCATTTGGTTGCCTCCCAACAAGCGCTATCACTATTTAGGCATAATGCATAGATTCAAGTATTGTCATCTTTAGTTTTTGCTATCTTTGTAATAGTTTTCTCAAACCCGGTAGGCTCTTTATGCTTCCCATTATTCTCAAGAAAATATACCATCTTAAGATCTAAAATATCCAACCGCTCATTTCACAGAGTAATCAAAGTATTCATGTGATTGAGGTTTCCACTAATATGTTTGAGGGGTTCATTAGACTTTTGCTACTCAACCAAATTTTTTTGTAGATCACCCAATTTGTCTAATATTTGAATCCCTTCTTGCATAAAAGTAAATCCCTTTTTTGGTGCTGGAACTCCCAATATCCCCTCTATTATTTCATAGGCAGCATTAGCATCAATCTCAACAAAGTTCCCTTTACCGGCAAAATCCAAGAGTTGTCTATGATGCATGGTTAAACCTATATAAAAATTACGAAGCAAAATCTTTGCATCTCCTTTTATATTGCAGATGCGATAGGATTCCATTAACCTATACCAAGCATCTTTCAAATTTTCTCCTTACTTTTGTTTGAAGTATAGAACTTCAAAATACAGTAACAAAGGAGGGGTAGTTGATACGTCTTCAACGTATCTACTTTTTCTCACGCTTTTCCTCTTGTTTTGGACTCTAATTTGCATGATTTGAATGAAACTAACCCCGGACTGATGTTGTTTTCAGCAGAACTACCATGGTGTTGTTTTTGTGCAGAAATAAAAGTTCTGAGAATGGAATGAAACTTTGTGAGGATTTTTATGGAATAAATAAGGATTTTGGAGCCAACAACCACCAGAGAGGTGGCCCTGGTTGGGAAAAACCCACCAGGGCATGCCCCCTCTCCTGGCGTGCCCAGGTGAGTTGTACCCACCTGGTGGCCCCGCTGATGACCCCATGATACTATAAATTCACATTACTCCAGAAAAAATCAGGGAGAAAGAGTTATCGCGATCCACAAGATGGAGCCACCGCCAAGCCCTGTTCTTCCTCGGGAGGGCAGATCTGGAGTCCGTTTGGGGCTCCGGAGAGGGAGACATTCGTTCTTCATCATCACCAACCAATCTCCATCGCCAATTCCATGATGCTCCCCACTGGGAGTGAGTAATTCCTTCGTAGGCTCGCTGGTCAGTGAGGAGTTGGATGAGATTAATCATGTAATCGAGTTAGTTCTGTTAGGACCTGATCCCTAGTATCCACTATGTTCCTAGATTGATGTTGCTATGACTTTGATATGCTTAATGCTTGTCACTTTGGGCTCGGGTGCCATCAACTCAGATCTGAACCGTTTATGAATTCATTATTATATCCATGTTTTAGATCCGATCTTGCAAGTTATAGTCACCTACTATGTGTTATGATCCGACAACCCCGGAGTGACAACAACCGGGCCCACTCTCGGTGATGACCGTAGTTTGAGGAGTTCATGTATTCACTATGTGTTAATGCTTTGTTCCGGTTCTCTATTAAAAGGAGGCCTTAATATCCCTTAGTTTCCAATATGGACCTCGCTGCCACAGGAGGGTAGGACAAAATATGTCATGCAAGTTCTTTTAATAAAGCACGTTTGACTATTTACGGAATACATGCCTACATTAGATCGAAGAACTAGAGCTAGTGTCGTATCGCCCTAGGTTATAACTGTCACATGATGAATATCATCCAACAAGTCACCGATCCAATGCCTATGGATTTATCCTTATTGATCTTGTTGTGTTACTATTGCTATCATCACTGTTTACTTGCGACAAAATTACTGCTATCACTGTTACTCTTACCGTTGCTGCTGTCACTCTATCAAAACTATCAAACTACTTTGCTACTGATCACTTTGCTGCAGATAATTAATCTCCAGGTGTGGTTGAATTGACAACTCAGCTACTAATACCTTCATATATTCTTTGGCTCCCCTTGTGTCAAATCTATAAATTTGGGTTAAATACTTACCCTCGAAAACTGTTGCAATCCCCTAAACTTGTGGGTTATCAAGACCTTTTTCTGGCGCCGTTGCCGGGGAGCATAGCTATATTTGTTGAGTCACTTGGGATTTTATCATATTATCACTATGAAGAATCTGAAGGATCCTAAACCGAAGATATTTCCCTCAAGAACGAGGGGAGGTAAGAAACTGCCATCCAGTTCTGCTTTGGATTCACCTTCTGTTATGAGTAAACTTGCAACACCACCACATGCTATGAATTCTAATATGTCGCAAGTTATTGATGATGCTACTTCTACTATGGATGATGCTTATGATGATTCTAGTACCTTGCTTGATAATGATGATGTGCCACTTGGTGATTTTCTTGATAAACAAATTGCTAGAGTTATACAACATGATGTCGTTGAATCTGATGATGAGCTTGAAACTGAAACTCCTGAAACACCTGCTAGAACTAGCCTTCCTAGATATGAATTGCCTAAGGTACCAGAAGGTTATGTTATGAGTGAAGAAGCAACTAGAGATATTCTTGCTTGCAATGATAGAGATGACCTAGAGAAATTATTATGCAAGTACAAAGAAAAATCTCTGAATGCTAGAATGAAATGTGATCCTAAGTTTGCTACTTCACCTATTTTTATTGATGATAAGGATTATGAATTCTCTGTCGACCCAGAGTTAATTACCTTGGTTGAATCTGATCCTTTCCATGGTTATGAAACTGAAACTGTTGTGGCACATCTTACTAAGTTGAATGATATAGCCACCCTTTTTACTCATGATGAGAAAACTCGCTATTACTTTATTCTCAAATTATTTCCTTTCTCATTAAAGGGTGATGCTAAAGCTTGGTACAATACTCTTGCTCCTAGTTGTGTGCGTAGTCCCCAGGATATGATTTATTACTTCTCTGAAAAATATTTTCCTGCTCATATGAAACAAGCTGCCTTACAGGAAATATTCAACTTTGTGCAAACTAAAGAAGAGAGTCTCCCACAAGCTTGGGGGAGGCTTCTCCGGTTACTTAATGATTTGCCTGATCATCCTCTTAAGAAAAATGAAATACTTGATATCTTCTATAATGGACTAACCAATGCTTCTAGGGATTTCCTAGATAGTTGTGCTGGTTGTGTTTTCAAGGAACGAACTATAGCTCAAGCCGAGGAATTATTGAATAACATATTGAATAATTATGATGATTGGACTATTCCTGAACCACCGGCTAAACCCACTCCGAAGAAGAGGGTATATTATATCTCAGTCCGAAGATATGCAAGAGGCAAAGAAATCTATGAAGGAAAAAGGTATTAAAGCTGAGGATGATAAAAATTTACCTCCTATTGAAGAAATACATGGGCTTAATACACCACCACTGCCTAAGGTGGTAGAGGTAAATTCTCTTATGAAGTTCAATGAAAATGATAATCCTCACAATATGCATCCTACTCAATGCCTTTATGAGTTTGAAAACTATATTAGAAAACAAGATCACTTCAATGCAAATGTTATGAAACATTTGAAATATAATTCTGATATGATTGCTCGCTTGAGTGACTTGTTATTTAGAATTTCAAATTATGTTAGAGGTGTTGGAAAACATGCTTCTATGGTTCAAACTCAACTAGAACAATTTGCTAAATCACAAAGAGAATTACTTGATGAAATGAATCATAATATGCATGACTTTGCTGTTAGAGTTGCAACTAGAGGAGGTAAAATGACTCAGGAACCACTTTATCCTGAGGGACACCCTAAAAGAATTTAACAAGATTCACAAAGAGCTAACACTAGTGCACCTAGTCCTTCTAAAAAGAAAAAGAAAAAGAAAAATGATAGGACTTTGCATACTTCTAGTGAACCTGAAATAGAAAAACCTCCTGATAATGAAAATGAAACTTCTATCACAGATGTTGAAACTCAATCTGGTAATGAACACTCACCTAGTGATAATGAAAAACATAATGATGAGGTTCATGAAGACACTCAACCAAATAATGAAAAAGAACCAGATAATGATGTTGAGATAGAACCACCTGTTGATCTTGATAACCCACAACTTAAGAATATAAGATATAATAAAAGAGACTTTGTGGCTAGGAAACACGGTAAGGAAAGAGAACCGTGGGTTCAAAAACCTATGCCTTTTCCACCCAAGTCAACTAAAAAGAATGATGATGAAGAATTTGAACGCTTTGCTGAAATGCTGAGGCCAGTCTTTTTGCGTACTCGCTTGACTGATATCCTTAAAATGCCTCCTTATGCAAGGTATATGAAAGACATCATCACAAATAAGAGAAAAATACCAGAAGCTGAAATCTCCACTATGCTTGCTAATTATACTTTCAAAGATGGAGTACCTAAAAAACTTGGAGATCCGGGTATACCAACTATACCTTGCTCTATCAAAAAGAATTATGTGAAAACTGCTTTGTGTGACTTAGGAGCTGGTGTTAGTGTTATGCCTTTCTCTTTATATAAAAGACTTGACTTGAATAAACTCACACCTACTGAAATATCTTTGCAAATGGCTGATAAATCAACTGCCATACCTATCGGTATCTATGAGGATGTGCTCGTTGTTGTTGCTAATGTTAGTATTTTGGCTGACTTTGTTATACTTGAGATGCCCGAGGACGACAACATGTCGATTATCCTTGGTAGACCCTTCTTGAATACTATAGGGGCTGTTATTGATTGCAATAAAAGCAAGGTCACTTTTTATATTAATGGTAATGACCATACGGTGCACTTTCCGACGAAGCAATTCCAAGTGAATGGTATTAATGTTATTGAAAAATCTCCGACAATCACTATTGGAAGTTTTTAAATACCTCTACCTACTGTCAAAAAGAAATATGAAATGCTTATTGTTGGGGAAATGCATATCCCCATTGAGGTAACTTAGTGATTTACGAAAGTTCTTTGGTTTCATGCCAACCGAAAGTGGTTGTTAATAAGGCTTGATCAACCTTATTAACGAATCATTTTTGAACGGTATGAAGTTGATGAATTTAGTAAGCACTACTTTTTGTCCCTATTTTTATTCTCTGTATTTATTAGTTAAATAAAATAAAATGCCATGTTTTGTCTGTTTTCTGAATTTCCCGTGCAATAAAAAATGACCCAAAAATATAAGTTCTCAGAATGCCCTGAAAATTTTATATGATTTTTTCCTGAATATTTAAGAATTTTTGGTGCAAAAATAACCAGAGGGAGGTGCACCAGGTGGGCACAACCCACCTGGGCACGCTAGCACCCCCTGGCGCGCCCTGGGGGGTTGTGGTCCCCACGTGGGCCCCCTCACTTACCTCTTCATCCCACATTGTCACCTACCTCCAGAAACAAATTCCCTCATACTCTCACTCCCATGTTCTTGCTCATTTTGCTGCCATTTTCGATCTCTTTGCTTGAAGCTCCATTTTTGAAACTGTTTCGGGGATTTGTTGCTTGGTATGTGACTCCACCATTTGTCCAATTAGTTTTTGTTCTAGTGGTTTATACTTTGAATACATAGCTACTCTTGGTGCTGCTGTAGATGTGCTTGCATGTTCAATTCTTAGTGTTCTAAGTAGTTTGAATGCTTGTTATGGCCTTTATGTATCCCTATGAGTAGTTGCTATTAGTTTTGTGAAGTTTTGTTGGAAAAATTTGGTGAGCTAAAAATTCAGATTTTTGTTCATAGGAAAAATTGTACGCGGACATGAATATCTTCAGGAAATTTGTCTCTAGGAAGAACTCCAAGGGTGTTATTGGGGAGTCCTCTGACAATGATCTCAACCTTCGGAGGTTGGCGGAGGTACGGCCGTGCGAATGGCCGCATGTCCCGTTCCTGCAAGAAGCTGGAATTCATGATGAGTTCATGCAATTCATTGCCAATGCCAGCCTCACCGACTTCATCGCAGATGAGTGTGACCAACACCAAATCCTCACAAACGTCTTTGTTCAAAGCTTTACATTCTTGCCTAGAAATAATCCTCCTGAAGTGAGCTTTGATTTATATGCTGAAAACCACCAGATACCACTTACTGAATTTTGTGACATATGCATGATCCCGTCTGATGGGAGCTTGGCTAAGCCTAGGCCAACTGAGTTTGAGGATTTCTGTCGCACTTTGACAGTGGGTGATGAGAGGAGAGTGTCAGCCATCACTCCCGGTGGCTTACATTTTCCTGTTGTTCGTTACTTTGCACTCTTTATTACCAAATGCTTGCTTGCTAGAGAGAAGGTGGGTGCACTTAGTTCACTAGACCTTGCTATTTTACATCGTGCAATAGAGGGCGACAACACTTATAGCATGGGAGCTATTGTGGCTCGTCGCCTCCATCTTAATAAATCTCAGGGTATAATACATGGTGGGATTTTTGCCACTCGTTTAGCAGATCACTTCAAGGTTGTGATACACCCTCATGATGTCCCTCTTACCACATTTTACCTAGACCATGCAGCCATGCATCACCATCACTTTCTTGCACATGACCGTTCTGATCTTGCCATTCCTTATAACTTGGTTTATAATGTTGACACTCGTGATGTTATCCCCTTGCCTGCACCTGCTCTGTTTGATTCTTTTGCCAGGGGCGGATACAGGATTATGCCGGCAGACATCCTCGCCTACTGGAATGCTCAGGCTGCTGCCCAGGCTGCACAGGCACCTCCGCAGTGGGATGAGTGGATGCCCGCTCCTCAGGATACCTACTACCCTCCAGGCTACTGATTGATTACCAACTTAGGCCAAAAGCCTAAGCTTGGGGGAGTACGTGTTCTCACAGACATTATATTCATGTTCACATATCATTCTGTCTGTCGGTGTTCACACTTTCTCATTGTATCGTCCATGCTTAGATTTATTTTCTTGCTTTCTTCTTGTGTGTTTGATAAACCTTAGAAAAACCAAAAAAATTAGTTGTACTAATTTACTTTCTATGCATGCTTAGCAGTAGTACTAAAAAGAAAATCCAAAAAGATTTCATTATTCTTCTTTTGCTTGTTGGGAGCTTTCCCGTGTAAATAGTTTTTCTCGTTTTTTGCCTTTTTGTTTGCTTGCTCTAGAAAACCCAAAACTCCAAAAATATTTCAGTGTGTTTTTCTGAATTTCTTTTCTTTTTATTCGAGTTGTACCGAGGAGAAGACCACGATGAAAATGTTGAGTGGCTCTCATATGAACAACTGTTGAACTAATAAAGAGCCCAATTTACCTTGTCTTCTCCTGTTAAATAAAATGTTTTGCAGATTCCAGCTTAGTTCATGGCACTCTTGCACTATTATTATTTTCATATCATTCGGTCGTCCAAGTGAAAGGCAATAATGACGATATTCGATGAGATGGCCGTGGAAAAGAGAAACTGGTATGAACTCCACTTGTTCTTGTTGTGTAAATATGTTTAACCTAGTGCCCATGATTCAGCCCATTATGATTAAACATGTTTGCAATGACAATTAGAGATTATAGTTTCTCATGCCATGCATAAGTAGTTGGGAGTTGATAATGATTTATCTTAGATATCAACATAGCATTAAAATGATTGTGATGTAGTATGATGATATGGTATCCTCCTCCGAATGTTCGAGTGGCTTGACTTGGTACATGTTCATGCATGTAGTTGAATCAAAACCAACATAGCCTCTACAATGTTTATGTTCATGGTGTTCATATCCTACTCATGCTAGTGTCCAATGTTACTTATGCATAATGCCTGGTCATGATTGTTGTTGCTCTCTAGCTGGCCGCTTCCCAATCTTAATTGCTAGCCTTCGCCTATACTAAGTGGGAATTCTGCTTATACATCAAAACCTTGAACCCAAAGTTATTCCAGATGAGTCCACCATTACTACCTATATACGGTATTACCCTGCCGTCCTATGTAAATTTGCATGTGCCACCTCTAAAAAACATCTAAAAAATTATATGTTTTGTGTGCCTGGATCGTTCATGAAACGACAGTAGGTGGTCGATATCTTTCGTGCTAAGCATGTTATCCTCAGGTCGAGTGTTTATTCACTCGCCATCGCACGAGGAAATGGGCGGTAATAGGGATGCCCAGTCCCAAACTGCAAAAATACAAAAAAGAGCTCATCTCTTGAATAATCAAACAAAAACTCCCAATGGAGTCAAAACCTTTACTTTCCGCTTGGGGACCGCCACTAGCGTGCTTAGCATGGAAGATGTTGATAACTGATGGTCGTGAAGTGAATGAGAATCGCTGTTTTAAAAATTGAGCTCTGGCACCTCTGCAAATCACTGCTTCCCTCTGCGAAGGGACTTTCTATTTACTTTTATGTTGTGTCACCACCTTCTAATAAACAAGCGCCAGAAACTGAGTAGAGCATAGCGGTCATGATTTATGCATTGTGTATAGCTAATGTTGGGTGCATCATGACTGGATCTTTTCTACCATGAATTACAATGTTTAGTCGCTGCTTGAACTCTGGAGGTGCTCTGCATTTATGTTTTGCGGTCTCAGAAAGGGCTAGCGAGATACCACTATTGTCATACTATATCATGGTTGTTTTGATAGCGTGATTGCTGTTTGAGATATCTTATTATTGCTCGCTGGCTGATTGTGTTATTGATATGAGTCATCATAATCTTTAAATGTTATTGTTGACATGGTTAGTTATAATGTTGGCTGAAAACCTGGGTGTTGTTTAAGCTTATTTATGCAAACAAGAGCAAAGAGTTCGTAAAAGTTTTTTCTTTCTCACTTTCAGTTTATCAACTGAATTGCTTGAGGACAAGCAAAGGTTTAAGCTTGGGGAAGTTGATACGTCTCCAACGTATCTACTTTTTCTCACACTTTTCCTCTTGTTTTGGACTCTAATTTGCATGATTTGAATGAAACTAACCCCGAACTAACGATGTTTTCAGCATAACTACCATGGTGTTGTTTTTGTGTAGAAATAAAAAAATTTGGAATGGAACGAAACTTTGCGAGGATTTTTTATGGAATAAATAAGGATTTTTGGAGCCAACAACCACCAGAGAGGGGCCCCTGGTTGGGCACAACCCACCAGGGCGCGCCCCCCTCTCTTGGCGCGCCCAGGTGGGTTGTACCCACCTGGTGGCCCCGCTGATGACCCCCATGATACTATAAATTCACATTAATCCAGAAAAATCAGGGAGAAAGAATTATCGCGATCCACGAGACGGAGCCGCCGCCAAGCCCTGTTCTTCCTCGGGAGGGCAGATCTGGAGTCCGTTTGGGGCTCTGAAGAGGGGGATCTTCGTTCTTCGTCATCACCAACCAATCTCCATCGCCAATTCCATGATGCTCCCCACCGGGAGTGAGTAATTCCTTCGTAGGCTCGCTGGTCGGTGAGGAGTTGGATGAGATTCATCATGTAATCGAGTTAGTTTTGTTAGGGCCTCATCCCTAGTATCCACTATGTTCCTGGATTGATGTTGCTATGACTTTGCTATGCTTAATGCTTGTCACTTTGGGCCCGGGTGCCATGAACTCAGATCTGAACCGTTTATGAATTCATCATTATATCCATGTTTTAGATCCGATCTTGCAAGTTATAGTCACCTACTATGTGTTATGATCCGACAACCCCGGAGTGACAACAACCGGGCCCACTCTCGGCCATGACCGTAGTTTGAGGAGTTCATGTATTCACTATGTGTTAATGCTTTGTTCCGGTTCTCTATTAAAAGGAGGCCATAATATCCCTTAGTTTCCAATATGGACCCAGCTGCCATGGGAGGGTAGGACAAAAGATGTCATGCAAGTTCTTTTAATAAAGCACGTATGACTATTTACGGAATACATGCCTACATTATATCGATGAGCTGGAGCTAGTGCCGTATCGCCCTAGGTTATAACTGTCACATGATGAATATCATCCAACAAGTCACCGATCCAATGCCTACGAATTTATCCTTATTGATCTTGCTGCGTTACTATTGCTATCATCACTGTTTACTTGCTAAAAATTACTGCTATCACTGTTACTGTTACCGTTGCTGCTGTCACTACTATCAAAACTATCAAACTACTTTGCTACTGATCACTTTGCTGCAGATAATTAATCTCCAGGTGTGGTTGAATTGACAACTCAGCTGCTAATACCTTCAAATATTCTTTGGCTCCCCTTGTGTCGAATCTATAAATTTGGGTTAAATGCTTACCCTCAAAAACTATTGCGATCCCCTATACTTGTGGGTTATCAGTAGTCATGCTAGTCATGTTGACGAGATGACCAAAACAAAAAGGGCAAACGAAAAATATTTTTTTGTATTTTTGCAAAAACATTTTAGAAGTGGGGAAGATGAAAATGAGAGGCAAATGGCAAATAAATTAATTGCAAGGAGACGAGAGTTTGTGCGTAGGAACCTGATAGATGTTGATGATGTCTCCCCGGCAACGGTGCTAGAAATTCTTCCTGATTGCTTGTATCTGCGTTCGTAATTTCCCGAAGAGGAGAGGATGATGCAGCACAACAACGGTAAGTATTTCCCTCAGTGATGAAACCGATGTTATCAATCCAGTAGGAGAACCAAGCAACACTATGTAAACAACACCTGGACACAAACCACAGAAACTTGCAACCCAACGCGTAAGAGGGGTTGTCAATCCTCCTCGGTATTGAGATAGATTAAACTGTATGAGATTGGATAAATAGATCTAGCGAAAACACAAAACAAAATAAGTAAAGAAAAAGTGCAACTAGGTACTTTTGGATTTTTGGATTAATATATCTGAAAATAATATGATAGGAAATAGATCTGGGGGGCCGTAGATTTCTCTAGAGTCTTCTCTCGAGAAAATAGCATACGATGGGTGCACAAATTACTGTTGGGCAATTGATAGAAGAGCAAATAATTATGACGATATCCAAGGCAATGATCATGTACATAGGCATCACGTCCAAGATTAGTAGATCGACTCCTGCCTGCGTCTACTACTATTACTCTACACATCGACCGCTATCCAGCATGCATCTAATGTATTAAGTTCATGGAAAAACCGAGTAATGCAATAAGAACGATGACATGATGTAGACAAGATCTATTCATGTAGGAATAGAACCCATCTTTTTATCCTTAATGGCAACGATACATGCGTGTCATGTCTCCTTCGGTCATTGAGATTGAGCACCACAAGATCAAACCCATCACAAAGCACCTCTTCCCATGGCAAGAAAAAATCAATCTAGTTGGCCAAACCAAACCAAAGTTTCGGAGAACAAATACGAGGCTATAAAAATCATGCATAAGAGAGTTCAACAACGACTCAAATAATATTCATGGATAGAACTGATCATAAACTCACAATTCATCGGATCCCAACAAACACACCACAAAAAGTCATTATATCAATAGATCTCCAAGAACATCGAAGAGAACATTGTATTGAAGGTCAAAAAGAGAGAAGAAGCCATCTAGCTACTGCCTACGGACCCATAGGTCTGTGGTGAACTACTCACGCATCATCGGAGGGGCAAGGGTGATGATGAAGAACCCCTCCGTGATCATTGACCCCTCTGGCAGAGTGCGGGAAAAGGCCTCTAGATTGGATCTCGTGGTTCAGGAACTTGCGGCGGCTGGAATTGTGTTTCGTCGACTCCCCTAAGGTTTTGGAGATTTTAGAGTATTTTATAGAGTTGATAGTCGGTGGAGAAGCCTCCTATGGGCCCCACTACCCACCAGGGCGCGTCTGGGCCTTCTGGCGTGCCCTGGTGCCTAGTAGGCCCCACATGCCTCCTCTGGTGCACTTCCTTGGCTCCCTAGATGTCTTCTGTCCACAAAAAAAATCTCTAAAAAGTTTCGTGGCATTTGGACTTCGTTTGGTATTGATTCTTTAAAGTAAAAAATAAGTAGAAAACAACAACTGGCACTGGGCACTACGTCAATAGGTTAGTCCCAAAAAGGATATAAAGTTGCTAGTAAATGAGTATAAAACATCCAAGAATGATACTTTAATAGCATGGAATAATAAAAAAATTATAGATACGTTGGAGACGTATCATGGTACCGTCGGAATTTTATTTTTCATGATGGCGCTTCGGTGAAGATGCGGGTGATGGCCAGAAAACGTCACCGGCGAATTTTCTGCGACGAAAAAGGGTTATCGTGACACAAGTGAAATGTCGCAAAATAGAGCAAATTTTGTAGTGCTCGAGGACACATAGGAATTTTCGTCTAGCCATGTTCATCATGTTTAGTTGATTCACGTTCACTTCTTTGATAATTTGATATGTGTGTGGACCGATGCCAGGGTGGTGTTCTTACTTGAACAAGCAACCCACTTATGATTACCCCCTCTCGCAAGCATCCGCAACTATGAAAGAAGAATTAAGATAAATCTAACCATAGCATGAAACGTATGGATACAAATAAGCCCCTTACAGAATAAGGCCTAAACTAGGGTTTAAGATTCTATCACTCTCACAACCCATCATCTACTTATTACTCCCCAATGCCTTCCCCTGGGCCCAAACATGGTGAAGTATCTTGTAGTCGACGTTCACACGACACCACTAGAGGAAGAACAACATACTTATCATCAAAATATGAATGAAGATCAACTTCACATGATTACTTATAACAAGACTTCTCCCATGTCCTCAAGAACAAATAGAACTACTCACAAATCATATTCATGTTTAAGATCATAGGGATATAATATATGATTGAGGATCTGAACATATAATCTTCCACCAAAAAAACCAACTAGCACCAACTACAAGATGTAATCAACACTACTAGCAACCCACGGGTACCAATCTAAGGTTTTGAGACAAAGATTGAATACAAGAGAGGAACTAGGGTTTGAGATGGGGTGGTGCTGGTCAAGATGTTGATGGAGATGAGTCCTCCGACGATGAGAGGAACGTTGGTAATGTCGATGGCTTCGATTTCCCCCTCCGAGAGGTAAGTATCCCCGGCGTAATCGCTCCGCTGGAGAGGAAAATTACTCCTGCCCAGGTTCCACCTAGAGACGGCGGCGCTTCATCCCGAAGTTTTCTTCTATTTTTTTCTAGGGCAAATGGCTTCATATAGCAGAAGGAAGGCACCGAACGGCATCTATGGGCCCCATAAGACATCAGGGCGTGCCCTGGGGGTGGGCGCACCCTATTGTCTTATGGACTGCAAGTGGGCCCCCTCCGATAGATCTTTGTTTCAGTATTTTTTATATATTCAACAAAAAATCTCCGTAAAGTTTCAGATTATTTGGAGCTCTGGAGGATAGCTTTCTTTGTTGTAGCTCTTTTAGGTCCAGAATTCCAGCTATCATCAATCTCCATCTTCATATAAATCTTGTAAATTAAGAGATAAAATACATTAGAATGGCATCATAAAGTGAAATAATGATAAAAAACACTATAAATAACAGTAGGAAAACATGATGCAAAATGGACGTATCACAGGCTCCACCTTTCTTTTGGGTGGGCCAAGGGGGTAGAGAGCGACGTTTCTCGTGTCCGGACTCCCGTAGAGCCCCCCCTCCCCCCCACACACACGTTTGTCTCCGGTTTGGGGGAGAAAACACGTCTGGACCGCGTTGGATGGATCCTGCAGTCCAGACAGTGCGGTCCGGAGGTTTGCGGGTCGGCATTGGAGATGCCCTCATACCCTACTAGTAGCCCCTAGTCGGGCTCCACCCCACCCTCTTTCGGCCCTGTTTGTACAAGGTCAAATAGAAAACATGCCATGGACCAGTTCTTCGATCTTTTGGCTGATTCTGGGAGAATCCCCCCTCCTAACTAACTAGGATTGTCAAATTCTTCTCAAACAAAAAAAGCTAGGATTGTCAAATGAATGGGTGTTGGAGATTACGGGAGAAGCAGGGGAGGGGGTGATTCTGAAAGAGTCGGCCAAAGAATTGGCGTCATATAAGTTATGCTACTATGCCTATTTGTTATAGCCGAGCATCCGTGGCTCCACAACGTGATCCCTATTTGACGCAGAGGTTGCGCGCGAGCGACCTAGCACGCACCACTCCAACGCTCGATCGAGAGCTTGGGCCAGCCCATTTTAGTGTTTATTCCCCACCTATTTTGGGAAGGTTCTACCGGTTTTCTTTTTCTTTTTCTTTTTTTGTCGTTCACGGTTCCTTTTTTCTTTCTTTCTCTTTTTATTTTCTTTTCTACGTTATATGTTTCAAGATTGTGAATATCTTTTGAAATGACAATTTTTTGAATTTCATGAATATTTCTTGATATCATAAAAATTTTCTAATATGTGAACATTTTTACAAATTTGCTAACATTTCTTTAAAAGATAAGAATTTTCTGAATTCATGAACTTTTTTACAAATTTATGACCATTTTTTTGAAACTTATGAAGATATTTTCAATTGGGGCATATTTTCTAAAAATTGGGTACACCGTTGTGAAAATTACGAACATTTTTTTGTTTTGATGAACATTTTTTCAAATGCATGAACATTTTTAAAATTCACGAACATTTTTTTAAATCAGTTACATTTTTTATCGAAGAATGTTTTGGTAATCCATGAACATTTTTTGATTTTGTGAACATTTTATAAAATATCTTGAATTGTTTTTGAATTCACAAATATTTTTCAAAATAATGAACATTTTTTTAGTCCTGAACATTATTTTGCAAAATCATGAACATTTTTGTGAATATGCTAACATTTTTTCAAAACCGCGAAATGTTATTTAATACACGAAGGATTTTGTGATTTCTTTAACAATTTTTTAATTTGACTGATATATTTGGATTTATTTTTTGAAATCCTGTATTATTTTAAAGAAGAAAAAACCAAAACAGAAAAAAAGAAATATAAACAGTGGGCGTCCCGTCTCGCCAGGGCCGGCCCAAAAGGGCGAGGGGTGTGTGGGGGGGGGGGGCTTCCCTGTTTCCCGGTACATACTGCACCAAATAGGAGATCCCCTCCTCGACTTCACGAGCGAGAATGTGAGGCGCCACCCTGCTTGCTTCGACGAGGCGAAGATATTTTCGTGTCCGCGGTCCGCCGCCCTGCCAATTCCGCTATCGCAACATCTCGTTTTGCCATCCCCATATTTATTTAAACATAAGTGATAAACCTGCTATCAAAATAGATGAACGAAAAAACTACATTAGGTTTATTCCTTTTTATTTAATTTTCTCTTTCTGGTTCTTTTGAGATTCTCCTTTCATATCAATGCAACCCCTACTAGTTTAGTAGTACTGACTGATTATGCGTGTATTTGGTTCTAATCAAAACTAATAGAATTAATCATCAATGTGACACACTATTGGTAATCCAATTTCTAATTCTAGTACAAATTATTCATTGTGTGCTCTCCTGCTACTGCTACCATATTTCATTTCAAGAAAACTCGATGAACTTAAAGATTTTTTTAAAGAAATCTAGATAAATGATACTTTTCGGTAGAACAAGGGTCCGTTTATTGTTTTAGTACTACCTATAATCATTTAGCATTACTATGATATATAAGTAAATGAGAGTATGTCGAGTATATTAGTTCCTTAGGTATAGTACGTCTTTTGCCCCCATAAATTAAAAATAGTTCTTCATCTTTTCGTTAAAAAAAATTGGGCCCTGTTTTGCATTCTGCACCAGGGGCTCAAATTCCTGGAGATGGCCCAACGATATAGGGAAGAAGTATTGAATTAATCACTTGACCAAATCATGTTGTTAGGACACACGATTCTTTTGTTTGAAGCACTTTCTAGAAGTTATCCTAAGGGTCCACCTTAATTTGGAGATGCTTCAATCTAGTCATTGATCGGGACAGTGCTTGTAGGGCACTAAGACTAATCGTAGAACAAGTTTTCGCTACCCTATTAATTTTGTACTAGCGCATCTAAAAAAATCACTTAAATAGAATGCTCTGAACTTCCTATTTAAACTATTCTTTGGATATTATTCAGTTACTGCTGACTTCTCCAAACATCACACTCCAATAGATTGTGAAGATCCATGATGACCAGTACAAATATTAGCTCATAAACGTTTTTTGTTTTGTTTTGGCAACAAAGCTTTCCGCGCCAGAACTTACGAGGTAAAACATGAACGCACGGCCAAGTTACAGTTAGACATATGAAAGTGAATCATATGTCAGAACGGAGGGCTTTGCTATGTTTTTAGAGGATTTTTTTTGTGTGCATTTAGAATTTGTGTCCTGCTCACGAAGACGAGACGGCACGGCTTTTTAAAGTTGAAATAAGGCTCTCCCCACCTAGCACCCGTTATGGCGGTGCATCTAGCCAACACAATTCGTTATGGATGAATATGCCGCTTATATTCGCAGTTGGGTTTATATTGTAGTATCTCTTTACCTAACCAACTATTTTAGGACATGATGATGTTCAAGTTGCATAAAAAAAAATCAAAGCGCCAGTCGATTTTTCTCCTTGGTATCATCTTCTTCCTCCTCGTCTCGCCCTCCCAAGCCGCCATATAAACCTAAACTTGTCTCTAGCAATGAAGAGCCACCCGCACCCGCCACCTGTACCATCAACCTTGGAGTCCCCTCCACCCGCGACACCTTGGCCAGCCGCGTTGTCCCTCGCTCCGGGCTTGATGTCGCCAGAGACGCCGCAACCATCTGCATCATCCCCATCTCTAGCTCGGGTTGTGCCTCACCATCCTCTTCTCTCCCAAATCGACTGACACAAGTTGCATTTCCAAGCAACCTACAAATAGAGAACTCAAAAATGTAATGGGCTGTTTTCACTGTTGCTATTATTTACACATTATATTGAAGTGTCTGATCCTGATGAATAACTAAAAAAGATGTTGGATTGGACGATAAGAGACCTGCCTGAATCTTGCATGTGTCATATATGAGACTGCAAATCATCATATTCCGTAGCTCAGAAGCATCCATCACAGTCCACATCAACTTTGCTTCCATCATAGGGTAGTTGTGATTAGTTGCACACATTACCACGAATAAGTTAACCTGATGTGACATTTCTTAATACTGGCTAGTAACCACTAGCTTTGCAGCGAAGGACCTGCCTGCACCAGATGGCACAACGATAACCAATTGGCAGCCAAGAATTTATTTATTGAACGCAATATTCTATACATAATCTCCTTTCCTTCCTGACCACGGCACATTCATATATACATGATTGATCGAGTGCCTCAAATTAATCTAGGAAGAGCGTTAGGGCTACTTTATCTTTTGTTAAAGTTGTACTTCAGATAAACTCTAAGAAAGATGATGCTTCTCATCACATAAAGAGACCAAATTATACACATTTTGTGTAAATTTCTACTTAATAGCAGGATAAAGACGTGTTAACCAAAAAGGTCTTTATTGTTAATGAAATGTACCAAAAATTCAAAACTAATCAACAATAAACAAATAGATGGTGGATAAACTACGCTAATTAAGGCTCCCCTTTATGATGATTGGGACTTTCTTTATTTTTGGGTAATCAGTATGATTGTGAATCTATGGTCCAAAGGCAATAAAGCTCTTCCTTTATCTTCAAAAATATCATTATATGAGAAAATAAATATAACCTTTTTCAGTTAGACATCGACATTTTCCCTTTGGGCGTGCACCTTAGCCAACAAAAATGATATAACTTAACTAGTATATCAATCTGTAGAGAAATCCACAAAACAACCCAGATAAGACACACTGCATGACAGGATCCAAGGGGAATATAGTACCCAATGAACTTGCTTCATTAGGTATACTATAAACTTTTCCAAACCATTATTTTATTCATGTAGGTTCTATGGAAAAAATACAATGAGCTTCAGTGCAGTTTCATGATATCATATAATCATAGTTTACAGTGGGATTATCCTCCTTTTCGAAAAAATAGTTTACAGTGAGATTTCATAGTGGTTAGAGTGAATGAAACACATCTCAAACTTGTGCGAAATATGTGTGCAAGATACGCCAACGAGGATGTATGTGGTATCTTTGTGGAACCTTTGTAAATGTTTAACCAAATTCTGAAAATGCTCACGTATATTTGAAACTCATGTGAATATTTTTTTGTTTGATTGGAAGAACAAAACTTTATTCAGCAGCTCATGTGCTTTGTTTGAAATTCTTATAATATTTTAATCTGGCAGACAAACTTGTTTAAAACATTATTTTGTTTGTTTGTGAAAATAGGTTTTATAAAGGTGCTCAACATAGGTGTACTTCTTGTATAAGACATGTGAAGCTACGTCGTTCTGGCAAAATAGCATAGCCGCGGAGAAATTATTATAAAATTTACTACTATCTCCCTTTTGATTTAAGTGGGAGTATCATAAAAGTATCATGCATGTCCACCTAAGAAAAATATGATATGGCACTACAATTAATTATTGGATCTGCCTGGATGCAAAATACGGTGTATGGATGACATCTAATTCTTTCTCTCTCATCTGTATGGATTAAATTTGGTGTGGGATTCAAAGCAGTATAAGTGAATGTGACTAATGTGAGGTCTGGGCAAAAAAAGTCTCCAACGGATCCCGTAAACGTGCAATAAATTTAGAGAATCATGTAAACTTACTTGCAACTTCCTTCTGATTTAGGGGAAGTTTTCTTTCCCGTAAACTTTTGGCGGGCTAGAGACCACCTGAAACTTCCCGACACGGCACCGCCTCCATGCTAGACGCTACGATGCCGCCGCCCGCCCGCCCGACGACGTGCTGCTACTGTCCTCCCCATTGTCATTGTCACCTATCCTGCCGACGCACCGCGATGCCACTGCTACGACGCGACCCCGCGTCGCCACACCGCCTCTCACTGGCAGCCACTGCACTGCCTCGTGTAGTCGTCGCCGGAGACCGTCATCGTGTCACTGGCGGGCCCTCTGTCATCTAGTTTTATAATAATGAAAAATAAAATAAAATCAAATTTAGGGGAAGAAGTTTAAGTGAATCGACAAAAGTAGCTCCCAGAAAACTTCCCCTAAAACTTACAGACATCCAGGCAAACCAGTTTTACTGGAAGTTTTTTAGAGCAATTGTTGGAGTTGCTCTAACGAAAACATGAAAGAAAGAAAATGAGATAAACCCTCTAAATCAAAAGGTTGGGAGTAGAGTTTTTCCTTTTTGTGCCTGGATTGAATTCCTTTATGTCATGTGGCTATGGATGGTTAATACTATGTCCTTAGCTCACATATGAGTAAATATTCCCGGACCAAAAACTGAGCTCATGATCAAATTTGAATTTCGCGAGTTACGCTTATGTGTGTCTTAACTCTCTCGGTGACATAGTTTCTTCTAAGTCTATACCATATGGGTCTAAAATCAGTTTTGGAGTCAACCTATTGTTGTGATGTGCTAATTAAATTTTGCTATTTGCTGCGATCAAGTCAACCGAATCAGACTAGGAGAATCTCATAGTATTTGAGTAACCAAGGGATAATGATCTCTCCTTTTTTTAATGCGGAAAACTTCCGATCTGTTTATTTTCAAGCATGTTAGAGCAACTCTAGCAGATCCCACAAAAATTTAACCCGCAAAACGCGTTTGCGGTTTCACGAAGAACGCGTTTGCGGGTCGAAAACTAGCGCGGCCGAACAGAAACCGTATCTAAACCTGCATAATTTGAAAAAAAAACACTTTCACGGAAGAAATTGCACAAACATAGTTCATCACATGATCAACAAACTACAAGCATAGTTATACTACATACTACGTTAAACTAGTACTAGAAAGGGGTCGGATCTAACAGCGGCGAGGTCGCGGCAAATGGACGACGCCGTGGAGGAGAAGGACGCTCAATCCTCCTCGCCGGAGCTGCACAGGTCGACGTACTTCGCCGCCTGCTCCACGCGGATGTGGCGCCACTCCTCGGCCTTCTCCTTGGCGGCAAGGTTGGCGGCGACCGCCTGCCGCCACTGGAGGTCTTCGAGCTCCTTGGCGTGGCGCCGGCGCTCCGCCTCCTCGCGCACGCTCCGCTCGGCGATGGCGGCCACAACGGCGTCGACGTCGGCGACGTAGTCTTCCGGCCCGATGACTCCGCGGCGGCCGAGCGGAGCGGTCTCCTCGGGCTCCTCCTTCACGGGGACGAAGGCGAATGCGTCCGGCTCCTCCGGCTCCTCCTCGTCCTCCGACCACTCCCTCTTCACGGGGAGAAGGCCCGCGCCGGAGGAGGAGGAGCTCCCGGCGTACGAGGACCTCGCGGAGGAGAAGGACGCGCGCCGGCGGTCGTACTCCTCCGTCTCACTCCATTGGAAGCTCGCTGGCGGCGACAGGTCGCGGTTGGGCCACTTCCAGGCCCCGCGCTTCCTCGCGCCATCGAACCGGACGCGCCGCTCGCGCTCCGGGTCCCTTCCGCCGCTGGAGCCGCATCTGGAGCTCCACATTCGGCCCCACATGGCGGCTGGAGGCGGGGTGGGGGGTCGCCGGTGGCGAGAAATGTGGAGAGGGGCAAGGGGAATCGCGTGGCTCGGCGGCGGCGAGGGATAGGGTTTGGACCCGCAAACGATTCGCGGAACCGTAGTTATAGCGGTCGAGGCGTGCGGGCCGCGGGCCGCGGCAAAAAATTTTGCGGGCCGGACGAGTATGCGTGCTCTGTTCTGGCCGAAAAATTGGGTCGAGTCCGCATACTCGCCGGAATTTTGCGGGTCTGCGTGTTTTGCGGGGTCTGCTAGAGTTGCTCTTAGTATAACAAACACCAAAAATAATAAAAATTACATCCATATCCGTAGACCACCTAGCGACGACTACAAGCACTGAAGCGAGTCAAAAACGTGCCACCGTCATCGCCCCTCCCTCGCCGGAGACGGGCAAAAGTTGTTGTAGTAGACAGTCAAAAAGTCATCGTACTAAGGCCCCATAGGACCAGCGCACCAGAACAGCAACCACCGCGGATGAAGAGTAGCATAAATCGGAAGAATCCAACCTAAAAAAACATGAACATAGACGAACCATGACCAGATCCGTGCAAACCAACCAAAGAATGATCCGTCTGAGACACACCTTCACACGTCCACCGACGATGCTAGATGCACCACCAGAATGGGGGCTTGACGGGGAGAACCTTATTCCATCTTTAGGAAACCACCACCGTCTCGTCTTTCTAAGTAGGACACAAATCATAACAAAACTCGAAGAAGCATGTAAAAACAGAGCCCTCCCACCAATAAGGACTGGGATCCACGGCACCCCAATAGCTCTAAGGCCACCGGAGACGAGGCGGGCCGGTGATGATCTGGACTGCAATAAACAACCTTATTCCTTGATCAATAGAATCCCTTTCCACGCAAAAAAAAAAATAATAAATCCACGCTCATCACAACAGTTCGGATATTTATCCAAGGACGACGATTGCTTTGATGTTGACCATTTCGCACAGAGGATATCGATAGACCAACAGGCCCTATGCCATCACAGAATGCACATAATATTTATGTTAAAGAGATTTTATACAGGAAAGATAAATAATATTGCCCACAACTGGGCAGAATAGCATCCTTTCTTTTTCTATTGCGTACGTCATACTTCAAACGACGTTCTCCTAACTTAATTTCAAACCCTATAACCTATCAATCAATTGAAACAAAACCCATATTGTAGAAGAATTGTTTTACATGTGATGCATATAGTACCAAGCATACTATGTGTGATGACATACGAAGGAGCAATATCGTAAATTACTTAACGGTCTGATTAACTCTTATCTTCTCATATGTAAAAAGAGGAGGTTAAAAAAGGAGCATGTTAAAATTTGCCAATTTCATAACATTTCACTAAACGTTGAAAGAAAATTAAATCGTGCGCGTGGCTAGCCGGGCGTCACTGCCGACGCGGGCGGATGAAGCCATGAAGGCGATGGATGGACGGTTGTCGAGCGGGAATTTATCTCGGTAGAAAGAATAGTAGTGGCAAGTGTACGTTAGTGGTCATGAACTCATGACACAGGGTGCTTGCATCTGGAAGGCGAACGACATTGATGACATGGCTCCGAAGGAAATCACTTGGTGCACAACCTACGTGCACGTTCCACCCCCAACTTGTCATAGTAGCTAGCCAGCGGTTTTGTTTCTTAGATGATCAAATTCTAGTGATTAGCTGAATAGAGTGAGAGCGTGATGTCGAAAGTGTTGTTCTGCTAAAAGATAGAAAAAAATCAAATAATTCTGAACTTTTTTTCATAAACATTGTTCAATGTTTTATCAACATGCACAGTTTTATTATGAAAAACCTTTCGTGGAGGTAAAAAAAAAATGATGTTCTAAACTGTTTTAACATGGTGCCTTTTTGAAACATCATTTTTCTAAACCAGACCCGCACGGATATTTTTTCACCATGAATCTTTACATGTTGGTAAAACATGCAATAATGTTTGTTGTAAAAAAAAAACATATTATGGTTACCCGGTGAGTGCCGGAACGGAAAAACGCTACCCAACTGGCCTCTCCATAGCTGACTCAAACACTCGGACTGACTGACACTCCTCATATCTAGCCCAAACTGGGGCGGATATGGGAACGCCCGGACGCGCTCGGGCACGCCCGCCACGTAGTCTCTGTCAAGCTGGACCCACCCAAATCATCCGAAAATACTACCGGTTTTGACCCACCTCACCGCGCAAGGCGTGCACCGACTGGCTTAAATAGCCACATCGGCGGATGCGGTGAGTTTCTCTCTTTTTACATTAGGTCATCAGTTCTCGTTGTGTGAACAAGGTAGCCTGACACTAGATTGCATTTCATCGACTGATGATTGTTCATCGAGCGTCAAGTTCGTCTCGTTCATATACATGGATGGCCCTACTACATTGAAAGAGATTTCTAAATTTATCAATGATTGCGAGAACTGAAGTCGCTGATTCATGCTTGTATCGCTTATCTATATATGAACTATTGAATTTTATTTTGTCATATACAATATCTATTCGGCCTGGACTAGCTTTGTATTGTTGTGTCATTATATGTCCGTTGAATTTGTGTTGTATGATCATCATGGTGCATGCATTTGCATGAATTTGGGTATCAAGATTTGCATGAAGAGGTGGGAATGGTGACATGCCCGGCGCTATCCCCGGGGCACGTTTGAGTGCGTTTGCGGATGTATAAGGGCTCGGATTTGCCTACGTGGTTGTAGATGCTCTAAATCAATCCGCTGAAAAAGATCCGGTGGGGGGCGGTGTGCACCCAGCGATTCCAAAGCTTCCATCGCATCAGTGGCAGCTCTACCGGTGCAACGGGACAAAACGAACGGGACAACACTGATGATCCAATTAACGCACGCAGCTGTTGCCCCCATAAACGCACAAAGGCAACCGGTAGCGCGTGGGGATCCAGCCGTCCCGGTGCGTTGCATCTGCCGTGCGTCCCATACCACCAGCGGCGAGGCGAGGGATGGAAACGCCTTTCTGCCTGGCCAACCAAACCCAAGCTTTATCCTACAATACAAACCACGTTGTGGGCGCCACTGCCACGGTACTGCTACTCCGAAATTTGAAGCTGTGAAATGGGCACACGCTCGGGACTCTGCCTGACTAATCCATAATGTTGTACTCTCCCTCCGTCTCAAAATAAGCGTTCGTTGATTTGGCATTGTAATCTTATTCTTTTTTTATGATAATATGTGTCTCATTAATAAAATAAAGATTCTGTTACAACCACGTAAACATCGACGTTACACGACTGAAATGATAGTATAATCCTATGCAAAAAACCAGCGCCTGTCCCTCTCCACTAAGGAAAAAAGACAGATCACCTCTTCACACGAGCTCGACGCAGCTCCATCGCTAATCAGCAGCTTTTACGGACCTCCAAAGTAGTTTGCTTGAAGCAAAACCATTGTCGTTGAAAAAATCAGACCGGGGCAACATGTCCCCGGACACGCCATCGAACTCCAGAACTGACACCCCCACGCGACTATGACGCCGGAGGAGGAAACCAGAACTGTCAGCCTTCAACCACAAACCCAGCACAAGATGCACCATCTTCCATCTGTCACTTGCGTAGACAACCGTCTGCGCGTACTCCTGGACGACAAAACCTCCCTGCTCCACCATGACGTCGGAGATAACGCGTAGCAACGGGGACAGAGCAAAAGGAGAGACACACCTGATGGAGTCACTGCCGCCGCCTCGCCGACACCATCCATGAACGCTAACGTCGCCGATCTGAAGGATCGGCAAACACACGATGCCATCAACTCCGAGATGCCGCTATGATGAGCACCGCCAGTGTGAGAGTGAAGTTGAGGCGGATTTATTCGCCCGGGCACCGCTCCCACCACTCCAACGACGCACCACGACCTACAAATCCAAACCCTAACTATAGAGCGGAGAAACGGGGTCAGCCGGAGGGAGAGGGGGCCAACGTCCTGGCCGATGGAGATAGGTGGAAGAAGATCCGCCTCCCTAGTTGCCTGGTTGTGGCGGCGGCTAGGGCAGGGGAAAAACGCCTCGCGTCGCAGAGACGCAGAGTTGAAGACGACGAGTCGACGATTATTGTACCCGTGACAAATAAACTAATCTTCTTCACTTCAGAAGCCGGCAGCGTGGGAGGTTACCTCCAGGCTACGTACATCTGACACAATACTTTTTCTAGTACTCCCTCCGTCCGAAAATACTTGTCATCAAAATGGATAAAAAGGGGTGTATCTAGAACTAAAATACATCTAGATACATCCTCTTTTATTCACTAGCAAAAAGACCCGTGCGTTGCAATGGGAAAAAAAAATCATAATGTTCAATAACGATGACAACATTTTGTTCACATCTCATTGCACGATTTTGAAAATTTGTTCACAAATGCATGAAAATGTTTCTTCTTTTTAATTTATTCACAAATCGAAGCAATGTGCACATTTTTGAAATAATATTGTGGTTGTCAAAAAACATGGTAATTCAAAGAATTATTCTGAATTTCAAGAACGTATTTAAAAAACGTACTATAATATTTGAATCCACCCCAGCAATTAATTCTTCAAATTTTACGTCGGTATATAGTCACAAACATTCAGAAGCATTACTGTTTAACTACATACCTTCGATCATTCCTGAACATTTTTATGAATTTGGGAATATTTTTCAAAATCGTGAACATTTTACTATCTACAAACATTTTTTAAAAATTGTGAACATTATTTTATATTGCGGATGGTTTTTAAGCATTTTATTTTGAATCGGCGAACCATTCTAGAATAGACAAACATTTTTTTTTTGAAATTCACGAACATTTTCTGAATCAGCAAGCATTTTATGAATCAGTAAACTCTATTGTAATTCACAAACTATTTTGCTAATCCCGTTTTATAAGCTCACTGTTTATTTCCCAAGGCAACTGATGGCAATCGTTTGAGAAGGACAAAAAAAGATGCATCATATACAGGCCTACGCTAGCTGAGAAGACTTTTAATTCCATTGAAAGCTGAGACGTGTCTGCTGGCCCATAAGGCCCAGCCGGACGACTGATATTTTGTTTAGAAAGAAACTGAAACAACTTACAGGAGGGCATAGGAAACGGTAGAAGGTAGGATTTCTTAAAAAAAAACTGAAACAACCTTTTTTTTTAGAAACAAAACTAAAACAACCTGAGGGGCTTGATCACAACGTACGTGTGAAGGCCCAAGTGGAGGAGCGCAGGCCCAACTCAGCTGATATGAAGCTTTTTTAATAGTCGATAGGAAACTTTGCTCTATAAATTAGTACCACCTCATGTATTTCACGGTAAGATCAGATACGGGACGAAACTAAGAATATCATCTTGCTTTAATAATAAATATAGATATAGATATAGATTTTGATAACAAGTATTTCCGGTAGGAGGGAGTACATTGATTCATCGCCGGGTTTTGTTTTGTTTTATCCTGCGAACCCGTCGGCCACGTCCAAGCAGTGGATCCGGCCAAGCTCAGCCAAACGTTTCCCACGACTACAAAACAAATAAAAGCCTGTTTTTATAGGCAAGTGGCTATAGTGGTGGTACTGGCTCTTCCCCGGTGGCTCAACGTGCCATAATTTAAACACTGATGTGTGTGCTTTACCTTTTCTTTTTCCATTCACGCGGATGCGGATAGGCATGCCGATCTATGCTTAGGGTATCTTCAATGCTGACCCTTAAATTTTTGAGAAACAGTTCATGAACATGGATGCGGGAGCTGGCCATTCAATGCTATCCGCATATATTTTAAAGCAGATTTCAACAGCCAAATAAAATTCATGCAAACGGTTGGATTTCATATAAACCGGACAAAATTCATTACATGTTGGACATATATTAACTAAAGCCTACTCTAAACTTAATCTAAATAATTACCGACGTCCGTTTAGTCGAGTGCGCCGCGAATATGAAGCTCCAACTCCTCCTTGACGGTCTCCAACTTTGCCTCCGCCTCCACCTCTGCGGTGGCTAATCGGCCGATGAGGATGAGCCTGCCAAGCTTAGCTGCAGCGGGAGGGGAGGAGCGGTGACCTTCTTGGGACTCGAGCATTGGCGACCTGCCATCCACTACTCTCCCTCACTGCCAGCGGCGCTCGCGGACGAACCGACGTCGTCGTTGCGGCGTGTTGCGACCGTTGCGGAGCTGCGAACCTCGTCGCCGTCGTCGAAGTTGGGCCCGTAAACGCCATTGGCTGCCTCATCGATCTCCTTGTAGGCGGTCTCTAAATCCTCCTGATACTGGCGGTAGCGCCAAAGGTCGTGTCTGATGTCGCGGGAGAAGCGGTAGGACTCGAGCCGCGCCTCCTACTCGTCCACCTCCACGTCCGTCGCGATGTCGATGGCGAGTAGCTCCTCTGCGCACTGGTGCTCGTCGAGGAGGCGAACGTTGTAGGCTTGATCGGCCAGCGCATGGCGGAACGAGGCCTCCTGCTCCTCCAACACCATGTCAGTGTAGTGGGCACGAGCCTCGCCCATGGTGATGCGGGCATTGGTCGGTGACGAAGGTGGCGTCGGCTCATTGTCGCCTGCCTCTGTCATTAGCGCATCCTCAGTGCCGGCCTCCGATGAGCTTCACCGCCTTGCGGTCTGCCATCCGGCAGCAATGGCGGCGAACTCCTTCTTTTGGCCGGAGAAGAGCTCATCCCACAAAACTTGGGATCTCGAGGTGGCCATGCCGCGTGTGCTGCGGAGAGGAGGAGATAGAGAGCGGACAAGGGTGGATAGATGTGGCTGTGTTGCCAACCTGCGGTTCAAATAGCGGGTGGAAGGTAGGGCAGGCGGACAATGGTAGGTGGCAGACGGAAGGACGGGTGGCGCCGGAGTAGATTCCTCAGCAACCGTGTGCATTTAATGGAGACAGGCGGACGGACTAGTGCCGTTCGAATGCGGAGAGACCATGTCTGCACTGGAAAGCGGCCTGTGCAGTGCTCTCGGCCGCCCGCTGCTTCAATGCCAACTACAGTGAGAGGCGGCGTCCGCTCTGGGCCGGCATGAATGCGGTGCTCACCAGCGTCGGGCGAGAAAGTACACGGGGCGAGGGAGGAGTGTTCTGAGTGGGCCAAGTTTGCCAGACGTGGACGTGACAGCGGTCCGGACGCCCGCAACCCCCCATCCCCCCACCACTTTGTTTCTGGTTTGCGGGAAACCCAACCACGGCAGAAGATAGAGAGAGAATGAAAGTCATTCCCTATGCCTCAACCATAGGTTCTATAAAGTATGCCATGTTGTATACCAGATCTATTGTGTACCTTGCCATGAGTTTGGCAAAGGGGTACAATAGTGATCCAGGAGTAGATCACTGGACAGCGGTCAAAATTATCCTTAGAGGACTAGGGAAATATTTCTCGGTTATGGAGGTGATAAAGAGTTCATCGTAAATAGTTACGTCGATGCAAGCTTTAACACCGATCTGGATGACTCTGAGTCTCAATCTGGATACATATTAAAAGTGGGAGCAATTAGCTAGAGTAGCTCCATGCAGAGCATTGTAGACATAGAAATTTGCAAAATACATACGGATCTGAATGTGGCAGACCCGTTGACTAAACTTCTCTCATAAGCAAAACATGATCACACCTTAGTACTCTTTGGGTGTTAATCACATGGCGATGTGAACTAGATTATTGACTCTAGTAAACCCTTTGGGTGTTGGTCACATGGCGATGTGAACTATGGGTGTTAATCACATGGTGATGTGAACTATTGGTGTTTGAATCACATGGCGATGTGAACTAGATTATCGACTCTAGTGCAAGTGGGAGACTGAAGGAAATATGCCCTAGAGGCAATAATAAAGTTGTTGTTTATATTTCCTTATATCATGATAAATGTTTATTATTCATGCTAGAATTGTATTAACCGGAAACTTAGTACATGTGTGAATACATAGAGAAAACAGAGTGTCCCTAGTATGCCTCTACTTGACTAGCTCGTTAATCAAAGATGGTTATGTTTGCTAACCATAGACATTTGTTGTCATTTGATGAACGAGATCACATCATTAGAGAATGATGTGATGGACAAGACCCATCCGTTAGCTTAGCATAATGATCGTTAAGTTTTATTACTATTGCTTTCTTCATGACTTATACATATTCCTCTAACTATGAGATTATGCAACTCCCGAATACCGAAGGAACACCTTGTGTGCTATCAAACGTCACAACATAACTGGGTGATTATAAAGATGCTCTACAGGTGTCTCCGAAGGTGTTTGTTGGGTTTGCATAGATCAAGATTAGGATTTGTCACTCCGAGTATCGGAGAGGTATCTCTGGGCCCTCTCGGTAATGCACATCACTATAATCCTTGCAAGGAATGTGAATAATGAGTTAGTTGCGGGATGATGCATTACGGAACGAGTAAAGAGACTTGCCAGTAACGAGATTGAACTAGGTATGATGATACCGACGATCGAATCTCGAGCAAGTAACATACCGATGACAAAGGGAATAATGTATGTTGTCATTACGGTACGACCGATAAAGATCTTCGTAGAATATGTAGGAACCAATATGAGCATCCAGGTTCCACTATTGGTTATTCACCGGAGATGTGTCTCGGTCATGTCTACATAGTTCTCAAACCCGTAGGGTCCGCACGCTTAACGTTTGATGACGATTTGTATTATGAGTTATGTGTTTTGGTGACCGAAGTTTGTTCGGAGTCCCGAATGAGTTCACGGACATGACGAGGAGTCTCTAAATGGTCAAGAGGTAAAGATTGATATATTGGAAGGTAGTATTCGGACACCGGAAGGGTTCCAGAGTGTATCGGGTACATACCAGAGTACCGGAGGGGTTACCG